>NC_056745.1:197070026-197212526 GCF_019279795.1 Protopterus annectens
AAAATCCTTAACTTGAAATTGAAGGGTGGAATTTTATGGGCTCCAGCTTAGGGAATGGCACCAGGCACTAGATCAGTTGTGGCTCTATTCCAGATGTAAATGTTTAAACACAACTGTATCAGACATTGCCATATGGACTAGGTATTCTGATTAACCTTTAAGGAACATATAATGACAGTCCCAGAAACCATTCTAAATAGTTTTATGATACCGTGATTTAGATTTTTAGTAAGAAATCATTGTACCTTTTCAAGTTATTTTACGTAGCATGTTTTAAGGCTACATATTACAATATTGTATTCAATAATGTCTCAGATCATGGTACAATGATCTCCCTCATGTGAGTAGACATTCTTTTGCATTAGATGAGCTACAGAGTATATTTTTGGTTATTCTGATAGAGATATCCTGGTTAATTTTTACAATTTTGTTTACTGTTATCCTTAACTCTTTAATGATGGTGTCATTTTTTTTATGATTTGGTCATTTATTATGTAATCGTAATTTATTTCCTCTTGCCGGGTCTCATGATGCTATTCTAATTGCTGTTAAAGAGGACATCATTAGTACTACACCATCTGCACAATTTTGTAGAGCATGTTGGAGAACTTCAGCATATTTTACTAAAGAAACATTTTAACCAGTTTACAATCAGCAGCATTTTTACCAATCTATAGCACATTTTAACACTTCCATTGGATTAATTTTGTATCAGTAACATTTACTACAATTTCAGTTTATTCAGAAAAATATTCTAAATGCTACTTTCAGTGAAACAAACAAAAAATTTTTTTTGCAGGGTGATATCCCCTCTGCACCTCTCAAATGGGGACAAGCTTCCCGCATATCCCCTTACTTAAAGGCAGAAACTCAATGGTCACACAGCAGTGTGGTAAGGACATAACTCCCAACCTCTTAGAGCAAAAAGACCTGGACAAAGCCTAAAATGATGGGGGGACAAATAGGGATAGATTTTAAATACTGCACTTAGAAACTTGGAAAGTTGATAGAATAATAGGTTTTGCATTAGCCAGAATTTTCTGAAGGATATGGAGTCTTAAACTTAATTATTTGTCATTATGTAATGACTGCAATCCTCAGCTATTTGTCAGAAAGGTATAGATTTGAGGAGGAACACACCAAAAATATGAGGCCAAAATCTGGACATCTGCTAAAAACCTACAGTTGAGAGAGGTGTGAAAACAAACAAAGATTTTTTTGTCTTGTCTTTGCAGACTTTGACCAACTGGGCTTTGGGATACATGTTGATGAACAAGTGCCATGGTCCCCTTTTTATGTTTAAGAAGAGTAGTCCAAAAAAGAAGTGCTATATCAAAAAACGGCCCAGTGGAACATCATTGGTAATCTGTGGTAAAACATGCAGACAGTAGCTTCCTACTGTATCATGTACTCTGTTGCTTAGCCAGTCAAACTGTTTATTGTAGCAAAGTCATGATAAGCACTATGTCCTGTTAATCTTTCATCGCAAATGCTACTTGTACTTCTTTGAAGAATGACAGAAGTTTCAAAAGACAAGAGCTTCCCTTAACAAACCCATACTGTTCCATTTCTAACAGAATTACATTGCTGCCAGTACTAGAGTAAATAAATGATAATATTATAGGTTCATAGGTGTGTACTAGGCTAATGGCCCTGGAGCCTTTACAAGACTAGCCCAAAATAAATTGCCCAGGCACTGTGCCACCTGATGTTAGTTCACAGTGCCCATATCCAGTAGAGCAACTGGAATGATCCCTGGAGTGAACTTTCTGTTACCCATCCACTAGTCAAGATTTCTCTTGAAGAGGGCCAGCAAGGTTCTCTACTTGACATGAATGGGAAGCTTATTCCAGAATATGGGCCTTCAGCATGTTCTGCTAATTGTGGTAATGAGGTTGTGATCTCTGGAGCGTGTGGCATGGGAGGATTGGGATTTCTTTAGGTGTAGCATTTCAAGTAGGGCTCAGTCAGACATCCCTTTGTAAGTCAAGCAGAAATCACCTCTAAGTAGATTATAAGACTGAGAACAGCTGAAGTTTCTTGAGTCTGTCCATGTAGAACATGTGTTTAAGGCTTAGGATCCTTTTCTGTGAGGTACTTTTGTGGCCGCTCCATCTGTTGTACGTGTCTGGTCAGGTACATTCCAAATAGGGCTTTATATTAGGGATGATGACCTCTTTCTTCCTGGATGCTAAAACTTTGGTTATAAGATGTGCCACATAGAAGGACTTTCTGACTACAGTGGCAATGTGGTGGTCGAAGGTGAGGTGGCTGTCTGCCTGGGTGCCCAGATCTCTTATGGCCCCTTCAGTGTTCAGTGGGCTCCCATCAATGTGGTAATTCATGGGAACTGAGTTTTTTCCAAAGGAGATTATAAAGCATTTTATGGCATTAAGCTTCAGGCCATAGTTTTGACACCAGTCATTGGTCTCAGAGAAGACCTTTTATAGGATGTCTGCATCATTTGGGGAGTTGATAATGACTCCTAGCTTTCAGTCATTCATGATCTTGGTCAGCCAGAGTCCTTCTGTGTTGCCCTCCACTTCTGAGAAGTAGATGCCAAACAGGAGAGGGCCCAGGACTGAGCCCTATGGGATTCCACTCATGACTGATCGACAGTCTGACTTAGAATCTGCAACTTTCACTCTGTGGGTCCTGTCTATGGGCCAATTTGCAACCCACCTAGTGATGTAAGGATTGATGCCTAGTTTGGTACGTTTATCAATGATACCTGAGTGGGGAATGGTATCAAAGGCCTTGGCCAAGTCGAGGTAGGCTGTATGCGCTGCATTACCCTCATCCACAGCCTTGGTGACTGCCTCAAAGAGGTCAACCAAGTTCAGCAGCCAGCATCTCCCCTGGACAAAGCCAAACTGTGTGGGGTCGAGTTTGGAGATTGCCAATATCTTGTTAAGCAGTTCCATGATGATGTGCTCCATAGCTTTGCATACCGGACTCAACAGGCTAATGGGGTGATAGTTCCCAGGGTCTGTAGTTGCTCCCTCTTTATGGAGTGGGATGACTGTAGCAGTGTGCCATTCATTAGGGACATAGCCTGAGGTAAGGCCATGATTGAACAGGGCACACAGATGTGGTACCAGTTCATTTTGTAGCTCATGTAGGACACAGCCAGGGATATTATCAGGTCCCATGGATGCTGTATTATTGGCTTTGGACAATGCAGCTTTTACCTGGGCCACAGAAATGGTGGGTACAAGGGCTTCCTCTGGTATTGTGATAGGGTGTTTAGGAGAAGGGTAAAGCTGGCACTGAATTTGTCAGCCAGTATGTTGGCTATATCTGTTGGCTCAATATAGGAGGTGCCATTGTGCTATAACTCAGAGCAAATCTGGGTATTGCCTTTGAGGTTTTTTATATAACTATAGAAGGCTTTGTGGTTGTTTCGGGTGTCAGCCACAATTCTGCCTTCATAGCTGGCTTTAGAGGATTTGATAAGGGATTTCAGCTTTTTGTTGAGACTAATAAGGGAAATTTTCCAGTCTTGTGACTTCATTTTTTTCTGCAACAGTTTCCTCCTCCTGTTGTAGAGTTTATTGATGTCTGGGGACCACCTGAATGGCTTCCTTTTTTGGAGGAGAGTGTCTTAGTTCTATTTGATATGGCAAGGTCCATGCATTTGTGTACATGCTCATACAGTGCATTAGTGTATGATTCGGCAGTCATGCAGATATTTTCTTTTGGCATGGGTGCTGAGAAGCTAGCCACCTCTGTTTTTAGGAGCTCAAAGTCGGTTTTAGAGAAGTTTTTCAGGGTGGTCACCTTAGTGAGGGGTGTAGGTGAGATGGAGATGTCCATGGTGATCAGTTTGTGGTCGGATTTAACCAGGGATGAATTGACTATAGGTGTGGGGCAACAGTCTCTAGTGGGGGTCAGAATGAGCTGGTCCAGGGCACTGGAAGTGATAAATTCCAGAAAGCGTTGGGCCTGTACATTAGTACTTGAACAGTTTTCCCATTTGGTGAACGGGTAGTTGAAGTCACCCACTATGAGAGTATTGGGTTGGACCTTGATAGATTCCAGGGTGCTTAGGAAGTTGGAGTGAGAGTCTGGGGACATGTTTGGGGTTCTGTAGCAGGCTATGACTTGTATCACCGTCTTACCCAGTATTAGTTGTACCTGAAGTATTTCTGATGCATTATGCTGAGCTACGAGTCTAGAGGTGTGCGTATCCTTTAAGAATACGGAGACACCACCGCCTTTGAGCATCTGGACATATTCTGGGGCAGAAAGATATGGAATGAGTTGTAGCCTGGGAGTGCAGGGGTGCTTTCTGCCTCTTTAAACCAGGTCTCCATTACAGCACAGATGTCGACATTCTCCATTTTGAGGAGAGCTTTGAGTGATTGTATCTTGAGATTTAGACTTCTAGCAATGAGCAGCATGACCCTCAGATTGCATTTGTTTGTAGCTGTTATGATGGAATTTTAGTCTTTGGAACACTGCCTAAAAAAGGCACTATAGGGGTGTTAAGAGTAGGCCAGTACCCAGAATCCCAGGGGTGACAGATGCAGGCCATCTCTGGAAAAGCATCGAGGTCTGTCGATCATGTCGTCCCATGTAGACAGATACTGGATCCCCTTAGAATGACACCAGAAACTTAGCCAATTGTTAAAGTCAATCATTTTCTGCTTGTACTGTGGTTTCATTCTGGGTGACGGTAGAATACTGCTCATGGCTAGGGTCATACCTGCCTAGGCCACATAATTCAAGAGTTCCATCACATCTCTTTTCATGTAGTCCAGGGAAGTATGTCCCAGGTTATTCACACCCACATGGACAATGGCTGAGTCATATTTGTACTTGTTGTGGTGTAACCTGATTGCATGTGTTATGTGGTGGATCCTGACACCTGATAGAAAATTGACTGTCACCTTCTCCTTGTTCAATCTAGTGAGTGGGACATCAGTGTGCCTCACAATTGAGTCTCATATGATTAGTGCATTGGGCAAAGTGTTTTGCCTTAAGGGCTTGGGTTGAGGGTTACACTGTGGTGGTGAGCTATGTGTTCTAGGGTTGGTATTGTGTTATGGTGTTCTAGTGCATTTCTGTCTCAGGGGTCTCTGTTGTTTTGGGTCAATTTTTTTTGAGAACCTCAACAGAAATATCCCCAAACTATCCTCTTTCAAATTGCCACTAAAGGTACTCTAATTCAATACAATGCAATACTACTCTCTCATCAAATGTCCACATCACCAATTTTGGTCATCACCATTAAATCCTCTATACCTCCTTAGTGCTCAAACCTATCCAAATTTATTTCCCTACAATTACCTGCAAATCTGAATTACTGTACCCACAAAAACTGTAACTCTGTCAGTAGTATGCAACTGTCTTACTTTTAAGTACTGTATCTCTGCCTTTTCAAAGTAACTCTCTCATTGTTTCCTAATGTTTGTTATATTTATGATTGTAACTACTTTAAGTATAAGTAGTAGTAATTATTTAAGCTGTTTGCACATGGCTTGGATTATGTCTGAAAAAGATCATTCATCCAACCCTCCTAAAATGTGTAAATATATAAAAGTAAAAAAAATAAAGTAGGTCCTGAATGTCATTTTGGATAAGCTCCATGATGACTGTCTCAATGATTTATATACAATACTGATCAGGCTGATGGGTCTATGCCCTCCCTCTTATGAACTGGTGTTACTACAGCCTGTCATCATAGGTCAAGGATAAGTCCACTTGGCAACATTTTATTTAACATGATTCGCAGGGGGTTAAACAGATTTTCCTTGATGCTGTATAGGAAACCACTGGGTATGTTACATGACCTAATCAAACTTCAGCTTTTAATTTTACTTAGGGCAGCAGTTATTATACCTGCAGTTGTACAACAGCTGTATCTCATTGTCTGCATAGCACTCTGACACATTTGTTAATTTATGAAGTTAGCACAATTTGTTTCTACAAGTACATGAAGTCCAACAAGGCCAACTATAAGGTCAGGTTAGCCTCACAGATTAAGGACAGTCACAAGGTCTTCTTCAGCTATGTCTGAAACCTTAAAGGTAACATACAGCAGTGTCCTTAACTGGTAGTGAATTGTATCACCTTCACCGATCAAGGTGGCATAGCAAATCTACTTACAGGTTCATCGTTTCATAGTTTAGTACTAGGATAACATCCCTTGTGGGCCATTTTAAGCCTAGCCAGTTACTCCATGTGAGAATCAAATGCTGCACCTTGTGTCGGTAAGGTAAATACCTTAACCATTATGCCAATCTCCCAAACATACGCTGCTACTGGCTGATAAATTTAGCTTAAGCTTTATCCCCCACTCCCTCCAGCTCCCCTGAGTGACATCCCCTCCAACATACTTCCCCCAACTATTAGCAGGTACCAGGTGCTGGCAGCATTCGCTAAAGCCAAGAGCACCGCCTCTATGGGTCCTAACAACATCCCATGCTGCCTCCTTAACAGTCTAAACATGACCTATTAGGATTACTTGAGGCATTCTTCAACTACAGCCTCAAAAGAGGCCATGTTCCAATTGAATGGAGGACCGCAGCAGTCATTCCTCTAAACAAGGAGGACCATCGACCAACAGAGGGAAATACAGACCCATCAATCTAATGAGGCTAATATGCAAATCCATGGAATAAATTATCCAGGAAATGATAACCAAGGACAATGGCAGCCTATAGACACTGGAACCATCCCAATTTGGCTTTGTTAAGAGAAGGTCATGCTTGCTTAAACTGGTGGACTTCTTTGAGAGTGTCACCAGGGCAAAGAACAAGTGTAAGACTGTGCATACTGCATATTTTAACCTAGCTAAGGCATTCACTGTATTACCTCTCTTAAGCACTGGTCACAAGCTCTCTGAGCTAGGCATAAATCCTTATATAACTCAAGAGATTGCTGGCTGGTTCACAGACAGAACCCAAAAAGTCAGGATTGGTGAGACCACCTCCACCAAGAGACTGGTCAACAAAGAAGTATCCCAGGGTTCTGTGCTGGGCCTGCTATTGTTAAGGCTAACATTCAAGCTCTCTGGCTCACCAAGTTTATAGATGTCTGTAAATTGGGAGCTATTACAGATTCCCCCAAGGCACCAGTAGCTTGCAAGAGGGGTTAAAATAGACAAATGACTGGTGCTAAAGCAATGGCCTAAAACTCAATGCCAAAAAATTATGCCATGGCCTAAAACTCAATGTCAAAAAATTATCATAATACCCTTTAAGAAACTGTCAACCCACATTACTTACTCCATCACTAAAACACCCCCTAAGAGTTGAGGCAGTAGTAAGGGATCTGGGAACATATGCAGACAGCAATCTGACCTTTGAACAACACGTAGCTAAGACATTAAGAAAATCATTCTGTGTTCCCCAACTTATAGGTAAGGGTATGGCATCCAAGTCCAAGGAAGCTATAGTACCACTGTACGCATACCTTATCAGACCCAGCATTAAGTACAGTGTCCCCTTTGGCATGTACCTAACCAGACATTTGCAACAGCTGGAATGCCTACAAAGGTTTCTCACCAGAAGAATTCAGGGCATGCATACCCTGTTCTACACTGGTCAACTAAAGGCCCTGTATTCAATCTCCTACAGGCTACTGAGACTGGATTTGTGCCTGGCTTAAAGGGCTTCCTCAGACACAGCCTTAATGGATCTGTTGAACATGCACAAAAGAAAACAGAACCAGAAGCACTAGATCCAGGGATATGAACTTCACTTCTGACATAAGCAGAATGTGCTGGAGACAGATGTGTCCCAAAGGATCCCTGCACTATGGAATAGGCTCCCCATCCATGGAAAACAGAGTTCATGCCTGATCCTACTCAAATGAAGCAGTGATAACTGGATGGGAAATCATACATTTACCCCCGGTCTGGGGGGATGCAGAGAGCTTGCTCCCCTGCAAAAACACAACTTTTTTTGCTAGGTACTGTCAAACAGTTCTTCTAGAAGGGTAGCAGCAGTATGACAAAGGGGGTAGGCACTCCAGAAGATGTGCAGTTCCTGCATTCTTTTCCCAGTACAGAAACCATTTTAAAAGTAGAAGTCTTTTTTTTTTTTTTTTTTTGCTTTTCCATTGAAGATTTGGGGGAGAGTGGGCCTGACTGTAGGTACAAATGTAACAACTAGCTTGCTACAATTTAAGCTGAAGTCCTTTTTTTTTTTTTCCTTATTTGAAGAGCTGAGAGGTGGAACAGGCCCAGGGCCCTAGATGAGACAGCTATGACAGTGTTTCCCTCATAGTTTAATCTGGACAAAAATCAATGCTGTAAAGAAAAAAAAAATCCAGTTTATATACACAAGCTCAAAAAAACTAGCAATATCTAGGTTCTGGGTCAGTCTGTACATAAGCATCCCCTCCAAAGTTGGTACACTTTGAATCATACCCATTAGCAACTGACTGCAGTCCTCAGCCAAAAAGGTACCTGTGGTGCAAATGATTTCTGTGACAAACTAAAGTGAGTCATACAGAAGGGTCAAAACTGTCTGCAAAGTCTGAGAGACAGAGTGCAGAATTAGGTACTGGCAGGAAGCATTCTTTATAAAAATGACATTCATGGGAATAGATAAAAAGGAAGGAAAAAGTACTTTGATAATACAAGTTTGACTTTAAGGTAGAGATGTCCTTTAAAGGGACAACATACCGTCTGTAACAATCTGACTGTTTAGTGACCAGGTAAACTGTAGTAAGCATTCAGCTGTCTTCAACATGACCCAGAAGGTTATGGAGGCAGTATCAGCCAGCACAGATTAGGAGGAGTAAAGCACAGGGCAGGTACAGTACACAGAACACCAAGAATCACCCAACTGGTTGAGCATAATACTCTAAAAACACATCTCATTTCTGCAACAACAGGCTGACTGTCTCATAGTAATGTTACTAATTTGAGTCATAGTGTAAGAGTTCTGTGTACAGTTCTAATCTTTTGGGTATTTAATGAGTAACCTGGATTTGAGAAGTGACTGGGGTTGCTGGTGAAAGTCATTTGACAAAAAGACCTGTCAATGTAGTCCCATACCTCTGCTATGAAAACCCTTATGGATGGTTCAGATAATTGCCCATAGGGTCACCCTAAGTCAGTCACAGCTTGAGAGAACTACACATACATGACATGAGGCAGCTCTAACTGACTTTTACCTTACAACTGCAGCACTAAGGACATGGTTTACCATCTACTTTTTAGTATCTTTTACCTGTTTTATACCTGAAAAAGGAGATGGACTCTCCAACTCAGTAGTCACATGATTTAGTAAGCACTATGCAACACAACAACAGCTCTTGTTAAAGTGTTCTTACAAATTATAATGTATTCTAGAAGTATTTTATTAGTATTTTATTATGAGCATGCATTTGTCTCACATGTACATATCTAACGATGATAGCTGAAAGGAGTCTCAGCATACAGTTTACCATGCATCTCCAAATAGTAAACACAACACTATCATGTAGAGTAAATAACAACAAGAATCTGCATAACATTAAAATGCATCTGAGATCTCCATTGAGATTATACACCCGTGAGAAGGCCTGACATGTCTTCTATTCACCCCAAGAGGGTAGTACAGAATATCATTATATTTGCCCTGGGGTGGAGTTCACATGCTGTGGCACATGCCAGCTGCATTAATGTAAGTGTGAATTTATATATTTATCAATGGTGTATCTTGAACTTACACTAACTCATCCCTGATATAGTCAGTACAAGCCTTGTGTGAACCATGCTCTAAGATTTTAAGGGCAAGCAGCAGAGTTCTTATGCAATCAAGTTATCTCAATCGGTATTCATCATACATGCTGCAATGTAGACAAGGCAATGTGTAATCTAAATACACAGTATTTACTCTGACAGAAATGATCATAAAAGTAAAAGCTGAGCCATATGCAAGACTTAAGTGTTTCCTTGTATGGCTGTACAAAATAAAGGATTTTGTGGATGAAAGTCCACTTGAATTAAAAAAAGACATTTATCTTTATATGGTTGAAGGACCAAATGAAGTCTGGTAACACTGAAGAGCTAAGACTTTGTTACATTTAATGATATGTATAAGACACTAAGACAACAACTTTGCAACCTACCCTCACCTCCACCCCAGCCAGGCTGCTTGTTACAGAATAGAACTGCTAAACTGTGGCAACAACCAGCAAAACAGCTGTCAAGTCAGAATCCACAGGCAGTTCTCCTATACCTATGAAGTCATAGCTGAAGAAAGGATGGAAGCCTGAAAGCTAATTGGGAGAGGATATAACAAAAAAGAAAAGAAAAGAAATGTAAAAATAAAAGTGATTACATTTCATCAGTGTAGTAAATAATTTTAATCAAGTAATTTGGGGCTGAATGAACACGTGCATAATGAAATGTTCTTCTTTCGGCATTTTTCCCAGTTAGGGGTCGCCAGAGCAGATCACCTGTCCGCTCATGATTGGCAGTGGAGTTTTACAGTGCCGAGGTGCCAGCCCGGCGCCCAATCTTCCACGGAAGGCGCATGCACACACACACTCACACCTAGGGCCAATTTGGAGTGTCCAATCCACCTACAGCATGTCTTTGGGATGTGGAAGGAAACTGGAGTACCTGGAGGAAACCCACGCGACCACAGGGAGGACATGCAGACTCCGCACAGAAGGCACCCCCAGCTGAGAATCAAACCGGAGAACCTCTTGCTGTGAGGCAGCAACGCTAACTGCTGCACCAAAGTGGCCGCCCACACTTGCATAATGAAATCAGTTAATAATAATCATCCCTATTTTAATGGAACTGCAAGTCTTTATACTTCCTAAATGCACTGACCAGAATGCAATACTGTGTCAACAGCCATATCTCTGAACTGTCCAGATTTTCGCAGAATGTCCAGATTTTTGCCTCATATTTTTGGACTGTTCCTCATAAAATTTGTGGTTTTCTGATAAATCACTGAATATTAGAAATCACACAATAATAACAGGGTTTCAGACTTTGTATCCTTCAGAAAATGCATGCAAATACAAAATCTGTTCCTTAGTTTACAAGAGCAATATTTACAACTTATCCCTGATTGTGGACCTTTGTCCCTCCATTATATTATGTTTTATCCAGGTATTTTGTATGAAGATGTTCTGGGGTAAGTCAAAAATTTAGCATTAGTTGTCTACAATGGGTACTATGCTGTGTTCTTTATTTACAAATGATCACAGGCATACATATGCATACTGACATGGCCCTACAGTAATGTAGTGTTGTGTTTCACTCGGGCCGAAGCCTCTCCACTTAAAATGATTATATTTATGTTCTCATCATAAAACAAAGGAATACAGAGAATAGTCATAATTTGGTAATGTGAAATCTATGACTTTAGAATAATTTGATACTTTAGAAAAGAAGAAAGATGTCCAAGTTCTCAAACAAAGAAAAAAAGTGTATTGCACAATGCAAAGGTAAAATCTGGGAAAACATTAAGTTTATAGCTAGCAGAGCAAGGTCTACTAACTTATTACATGCAAATCAAAGGTGGAAACAGTAATCATTTAAGCAATTAGGAGATAACTAATCTGTAATTCTTACATTGGTAATGCAGTAAAGAAACTCTTTAGCCAAGCTACAATAAGACAATGATAATTTTGCCTAATTAGTAATTCTGGAACACAAGTCCATTGTTTATACAAAGCTGTCAGAATTGAATACTAAGGATGGGGTTCATTTCTCTTTCTTATATACAAGTCATACAACCACACACGGCTGTGTTGGTAAATGAATAATAATATGGTATTAGTAACTGCTTAGCTATGAGATGCAAAGGTTAATAAGATAGGTACTGAGACCCAAAGACCTGATCCCAGATGTCTAGAATACCAGTCCAGTGTTGTGTGTCTAAACCTTGACAGTGCTGTGTGGTAAAAAGCACTTTTTTCTGGTAATTACTGCAATTATAACTAAATAATAATATGCTAGCCATTTCTAAATAATGTGCTTGAACTACAAGATGAGCTTCAATTAGTAAGTAAAGGCTAATAACGCATTATCTAATTGCAATCCTTGCTTTCCGAACTGATGACCTAGCATGTTAGCAGAGCTGGCAAGGAGGAACATAATGACAATCTGGAAAAATGTACTACAAATTACCACAAATTCTAACCTGAAACACACAAAATAATAGAAATCACAGGTGACTGTCTTCTGCTTTACATTAGGTAAAAGCGCTAACAGAAATGCGCCTAATTCATCACAATGACTGCCAGCTTTCCTTCTTTATTATTTCACTATCGCAATTATTTACTCTTTGGAAATAAAAAAACGATTTTGTTTTATTCACAAAAGTAGAAAATGCTGTATTAACTTTTAAGTGACAAACACAACTAGCATTTCCTAGACAGAAACAAATCATTTTAATATACAGTTTCTTCTTCTTATAAATGCAATAAATGCATGTTGTTTATTTTTAATCATTATGTATAAAAGAATATTACAGTATATATTTTAAAAAGGAAACAGCCCAATATTTAGATCTACTCGCTTTATCAATGTAGGGATTGTTTGTTTTCTAATCTGCATTTCATTTCAGTATTTAGAAACTGCAAGCAACAACTTGCTGGCGTAAGCATCTGAAATATAGATGGGCAGTGAATGATTTCTTCCTGTTATTTATCCGTTATTAAAACTTGCATAAAATGACTTAAAAGGAAAATCTTCCTATATATTCAAAGCCAAGTAACAGGTAATGTATAACTACAGTTAGTGCTATTATCATTTAATGTTATGTCAGTGAAGCATTACAAAGGAAACTAATTTTGGTTGTTCATGTACTATGAAAACATGACAGTCAATACTTACATACACTTAATACTTTTATAAAAAAAGCAGTGATTCTATGAATGTTATGAACCAGATAGTACATATGAAACATTACAAACCATGATAAAATTAAATTTATGATTTCGGCTGAAAGGAAACTTCGGCTGGATCTCATGAAACATTTACATCTGACATAAGTGTGGAGTAAGGAAAGTATTACATGCAAGAGTCTTGTAGACGATTCTAGTTCAAACAGGTCACCTACGCTGGCCTCTGCATATTTCAACTCCCACTGTTCTAAGGACAGGCAAGGAAGCTTCAAGCATATCCTGTATGGTGTGTTATTCACAGACTGTGAATGGGTTTAGTGGAGTATTGTGAAAAAATCAGGTGCAGAGGATGCATCACCACCAACAGAAGTCTTCCCACCCTCTAGTTGATCATCACCCGGAGCCTCCAGTTGCCCATAAGTGGTATCTACCACAGTTCCCTTCCTTTCCCACTGCTGATCACTGCCTACATCCACCACACCATCAGAGCAATCAATGCCCTTGGATTACCCCTGCCCAACCTAACAATGACAGCAGTTCATCAACTCCATCATCAGCACCATCAGTGATTTGAATACCATGCTTACCCCACCTACTCTTGCTGTTGATAGGTTGCCTTGCCACACACACACCTCTCTCCTTCAGCCAGCAACTGATATTCTTGGCTTACAGATATACAACATAACAGTCAGCAGTGTCTTCAGCCTTCTCCCATACAACCGCAGGTGACTGGTTTACCCTGGCCACCCCATCCACCTACTGATCTCCACACAGCCTGATAGTAATCAGGGTTATCTTGTTCCCAACACAGCCTCTAAGTAATCAGAGCTATCCTGTACTTCATACACCCTTTTAGTATCCAGAGTTATCCAGTACCTCATATAGACTGCTAATAATCAGGGCTAACCTGTATCTCATACACCCTTTTAATATTCAGAGTTATCATGTACCTTATATACACTGTTAATAATCAGAGCTATCCTGTACCATACACAGCCTGTTAGTAATCAGGGCTATCCTGTACCCAACACAGCCTGTTAGTAATCAGGGCTATCCTGTATCCAACACAGCCTGTTAGTAATCAGGGCTGTCCTGTACCTAGCACAGCCTGTTAGTAATCAAGGCTATTCTGTACCCAACACAGCCTGTTAGTAATCAGAGCTATCATGTACCCAACACATCATGTTAGTTATCAAGGCTATCCTGTACCCAACACAGCCTCTTAGTAACCAGTGCTATCCTGTACCCAACACATCTTGTTAGTAATCAGGGCTATTGTGTACCCAGCAGAGACTGGGAGTAATCAGGGTGTTAGTGAAATGTACAAATTGTATAAGTGTACAATTCTGCACCTAAAGGGTTAAGAGTTAATGCATTTATTCTGTGTAAAATCTGTAAATACTGGTGGTCTCTGTAAAAGCTGCTGATGCCTGAAAGTCTGTTGTTCTTGCTATGGAATGTTGAGCCTCACACTAGCAGCAGATAAATGTTGTGTCAGGAAGATACAGTTAAAGGACCATTACTCAGAAACTGTGTTTGACAGGTTAAGCCCAGTTGTCAAACTGAATTTTGAGAAATGTTTTGTAGGTCAGCAACTACCTGATAAGCACCTGCTGTGTACGTGCAAAGAACTGTATAAAAGTAGCAGGCTGAGCTATTGAAAATCAGACAAACCTTGTACCTACATGCTTTGTCTCCTTGCTGCAAGTAATAAAGGATGCCTTTCTGAACCTTACGTGAATTGATCTTTGTATTTTCTTTAACATAGGGCTATCCTGTACCCAACACAGCCTGTTACTAAAACAAAGCCTGTTAGGAGTAATCAGGGCTGTCCTGTACCCAACACAGCCTGTTAGTAATCACGGCTATCCTGTACCCAGCACAGCCTGTTAGTAATCAGGGTTATCCTGTACCCAACACATCCTGTTAGTAATCAAAGATCTCCTGTACCTCAACCACTCTTTTAGTATTCAGAGTTATCCTGTACCTCATATAGACTGTTAGCAATCAGGGAGCATCTCTCACACAAAATTATGATCACAGATCCTGTAACAGGGTTGACACAGAGAAGTAAAATTGTAGTGTCTACAAAATGCCCAATAAATCTCTTAGGCAGAGATTTGATGCAGTTATTTGGCAGAGCGGTGGTTCCGACTATGCAAGGGATGCAAGCACAATGACAGATTGACATCTGTGAAGTGCATGATACCTGTGTAGTGCAGCCAAGAGGTGAGATGTTTTACTGGTACAGTCAGGACCTGATTGCTACTGGCCCAGGGACTGTAACCAAAGAATTAATGGATTTGGCCATTAGTAAATTTCCCTCGTTAGATATTAAGAAGCAGCCATTATTGCACTGCACCCTGTATTTTCGTGACCCACAAGGGCCAGATGAGGACTACAGAGATAAGCTGTTTAAATATCCCACAGCAAGGCTAGTGTTACGTAACCTATACTGGGACACAATGGGAAATAGCACAGCCAGCTGCTCTCTGCTTAAAGAAATAATAGCACTTTACAAATCTGACCTCCTACCACATGTGAGCCTCACTAAAGACAGAAACACAAAATGGGCAGAGTTGGGCAGGAAGATTACCAGATGGGAAAAACAGTCCAGGGAGGAACTTTCAGAGCAGGGAGTGCAGGTACAAAAATTGAACTGGGTAACTCAAACTAAGCCAGCAGTACACCTACATTTTCGCAAAAATACTTGACAAGTACTCCTGTTAAAGGAGGAAGCGAATGCTCTGAAAGGTATTCCAGACAAACTGTGGTCCACAGGGAAATCACATGTAGGCCTTATTCGCATGGCAGGACCAGTGGTGATTACTCCAAAATCAACATTTAGACCTCAAAAATGTCAATACCCGTTGAGAAAAGATGCAGAGGCAGGGATAAAGCCCATTATAGCTGCACTCCTCAAAGGTGGTGTGTTAATTGAATCTCCTGATTCACCATGTAACACACCTTTGTTCCCAGTTAAAAAGGCAAATGGGGAGTGGCGCATGGTTCAAGACTTGCAGGCTGTAAATGAGGCAATGATACCTAGGGCACCTATGGTACCTGATCCGCATACAGTCTTAAATGTGTTAAAACCCCATCAGAAATATTTTTCTGTAGTAGATATTAGTAATGCATTTTTCTCAATTCTGATACATCCGGATAGTAGATTCTGGTTTGCATTTACGTTTCAGGGTAAAAGATACACATACACTCGACTACCGCAGGGTTATTGTGAGAGCCCCATGATATTCTCACAAGAGATGTCAAGTAACTTAACAAGATTTAGCCCACTGAAAAATAGTCAAATCCTGCTTTATGTAGATGATATCTTATTAGCAGCTCCCACTTTACAAGCTTGCTTAGAAGACACGCTAGTACTGCTACAATTTTTAGCTGCTGAGGGACACAAGGTGAATAAGGAAAAATTTCAACTTTGGAAAGAACAGGTCCAGTACTTGGGCTATATAATATTTGATGGTGGTAGAACCTTGGATGAGGACAGAAAAATAGCTATTTTGCAGGCTCCAAAACCCATTACCAAAAAGGAAATGATGTCCTTTTTGGGTACAACTAACTTCTGTCGAAGTTGGATTCCAAACTATGCTTTGGAAGTGGCACCCTTGTCTGACCTCATATACAAAAGCTTATGGCAGCACAGGACCCAGTGATTTGGACACCAGAGGCGGATTTAGCCTTTTGTAATTTAAAACAGTTAATAGTGTCTTCTTTTGTCTTGGGGTTACCAAATTATCACAAGCACTTTTTTCAAACTGTAGACTGTAAGCATGGCTATATGACATCAGTCCTGACACAACAACATGGGGATAAGCAACGTCCCATTGTTTATTATTCATCACAGTTAGATCCAGTGGCACGGTCCTTACCCCATTGTGTTCAAGCGGTTGTTGCAGCTGCTATGGCAGTGCAGGCTTCAGCCTCAGTGGTTTTGTTTCACCCACTTACCCTGTTACAAGAAAAGGTAGCATACCTTTCTCCGGCTAGACATCTCTCCTGCATGACTGTTTTGCTGAGCCAGCCTCACATGACAATCGAACGATGCACAAACCTGAATCCATCAACTCTATTCCCTACCCCTGTAGATGGAACTCCACATCATTGCCTACAGGAGATCGAGCAGACAACATTACTTAGGGAAGACCTCACAGACATACCTTTAACAGATGCTGATTTGACATATTATGTAGATGGTTCATGCAAAAAGAACCCAGCAGGACAGAACCTAGTGGGCTATGCTGTAGTATCAGACACAGAGGTTATCGAGGCAAAACCCTTAACACGACATTTGTCCGAACAGGTGGCAGAATTGATTGCACTCAATCGTGCATGTAACTTAGCTAAAGGTAAGCGTGCAAATGTTTTTACTGACTTTGCTTTTTCCATGGTGCATGTGTTTGCACAGCAATGGAAAAACCGAGGCATGATTACATCAACTGGTGAACCCATAAATCATGCACAGCTTATATTAGATCTTTTAAACTCCATTCAATTACCTCAGTGTTTAGCTATCTGCAAATGTGCAGCTCACACAAAACAGCAGGATGTTATTTCAAAAGGTAATGCAAGAGCTGACACTGCTGCAAAGCAAGCAGCTGCAGAAGCTTGTTTACACCTTGTAGAAGATTTAGAACCCTCTGAAAGTCTAAATTTAGACATGCTACAAACAATGCAATCATTGACCGCACAGGTAGAGAAAAGGCGTTGGTTAAAGCAGGGGGCCATCTTCAGAGACGGTTTGTACATCTCAAAAGAAGGAAAACCAATATTACCTTCTAATCTTTTTCGTTATGCAGCATTATTGAGCCATGGGCAGTGCCATGTCTCAACAGGGGGAATCGTACAGATAGTGAACCAGGTGTTCACTGCATATGGATTTTCAAACTACTCTAAAAAATTTTGTTTAGCATGTCAGATTTGCAATCAATATCATGCACAAGGAGCAGTACGGCCCAGTCAAGGGAGTTTCCCCACACCTCCATACCCGTTTCACACCATTTGCATGGATTTTATAGAGTTAAATAAATGTGAAAATAAGAAGTACTGCCTTGTCATTATAGATATGTTCTCGAGGTGGGTGGAAGCTTTTCCAACCAGGAACCCGGATGCAGCTACAGTAGTAAAGGTTCTTGTGAAAGAAATTGTTCCTAGGTTTGGCATTCCGGAGAGAATATATAGTGACAACGGAACACACTTTGTAAACCAAACTATACAACAGCTAAGTAAGTTTTTCGGAATTTCTCTAAAAAATCATTGTGCATATCATCCTCAGTCTGCAGGGTTGGTCGAAAGACATAATGGTAAACTTAAAAGTAAACTGAGGAAACTAATGGCTGAAACTGGGAAAACCTGGCTGTACTGTTTACCCCTGGCACTGTTGAACATGAGAACAGTCCCCTCAGCAAAAGGGCTGACCCCATATGAGAAACTGTGTGGGAGGGCGTATTGTACACCCCAATGGAAACCTCTCATGCCTTCAGACCAGGAAGCTGATCTTACATTAGCTGAATATATGAAGAAACTGTTAAATTCTAAACATCTGTTGCAGTCTAATTCTGTTTTAGGTTCAGAGCAGACTAAGACGCCGGAAGTAACAGTGATGCCAGGAGATTGGGTGTGGATCAAAATCATGAAGAAGAAGAACTGGGCATCACCGAAGTGGGAAGGTCCCTACCAGGTGCTTCTTTCGACACCAACTGCAGTCAAGATTGCAGAGCAAGCTTCGTGGATCTATCTGACATACTGCAAGTTAGTGAAGAAATTCGAATTGGGTATAGATCTTACCTCTCCATCGGGACCCTAAGCACAAAAGTCTGTCTACAAAGGGGGGTCAGATCAATAGGAACTGATCCGTCTCAAACCCAGTGAAGCAATCATCGGTGCTAAGGTCCTATAGGGTAGAGAATAAGATAAAAATACCCAGATTAAGCGACATGATTGCACCAAAGAAAGTTGAATTCCATCCTTTTGGGAAAACCGAAGAAAATAGAACACTGGAACGACAACCCTTTCCACAAAAATATTGTGTGGTAATCTCATTGACTGTTATTGTGGTCATTGTTTTTCTGCTATGGCCATTTCTCTTTTCTGCCACATTTACTGAACCTAGCAAGCATGCAGCATGGCATCCTGCTTTCAACACATATCAGGCTATCAAGTACTCATATGTAGATACCCTTAATGTTTCTAATTGTTGGATCTGTGCAGCTATACCAACTACACATGGAGGATTACCTTTAGTGGCGTCTCCACTAAATGTTACTGAGACATGGACAAGCCTGTTGAGCAACACGACTAATATTACGTCTGCAAATGCGGTTGCCTTACAGCTGTCCCTCCGTCAAAACGGAACTGTGTGTTTTCAGAAACTTGGTAAAACTAGGGTAGGATGGAGCCATTGTAACAAAACAGTGGTTTATAACTGCACTGCAGACAAATCGGGTTGTGTGGCAAATTTCTCATCTATAAAAAAACTCTTTGGCTGACTTTGTCCAGGAAATGGAAATTGTCTATTGGAAAATGTTCCGAGGACAGCAGGACTTTGGGGATCGCTTCGAGTTTATCAACATCACCGTTAAAGTGGAAGATTGTTATTTTGTGTGCGGAAGAAAGGCATATAAATGGCTACCAAGAAAGTGGTCTGGAAGCTGCTTTTTCAGCTACCTAGTTCCAACTATACGACACACGTTAACTTTACCTCAAGGGAAAATCCAAAATGTTCGAGAAGTTAAAAACCTGCCAATCCAGTAGGCCAAATCGATGCATCATGGATATATCACCATGACCTGGCTCACGTCAGTAATAAAGGACTGTCCCACATGGCTCTCGGTGATGATGTCATATCATGGGCCGGCATACTACCTCAGTACGGAGCGGTAAAGTCGATTTGGGAACTGAGAAAATTGTCCAAGCTGCTTGAAACATTGAGCAATGCAACCTTCTCTGCCCTAGAATTGGTGACAGATGAACTGACAGCTATGAGAGCAGTAGTGCTTCAAAATCGTATGGTTCTTGATTTCACCCTGGCGGCGAAAGGAAGTACTTGCGCTTTAATCCAGGAGGAATGCTGTTTGTTTATTCCAGACAATGAACACAAAATAGATAGCCATCTCAAAGTGATCTAGCAAGTATCTGCCTTGACCAAGCCAGGTCAAAACACGTTGACAGACATTTTCCAGAAATGGTTTGGGGGATGGGACAGTGTCCTGATGAACCTATTGATCGCCATTTGCGTTGGAGCAGCAATATTGATGTTTTGTGGATGCTGTTGCATCCCCTGCATGCATGGACTGGTAAAAAGCACTACTGATGCCTCAGTCACAAAAACCTTGTACCAACAAAGTACTGAATATGAAGAACTACTAAAACTGAAAGCGGAAGAATTGTTTTCTTGAGCCTATGCCGAATGACTCTGACTGCAAGGCCCTGGATGGAAATGGTCAAGAGATTAAATGGACTTGTTTTAGACTCATTAAACAATAAGAATAAAGTATTAAAAGGGGGGAAATGTTAGAGAAATGTACAAATTGTATAAGTGTACAATTCTGCACCTAAAGGGTTAAGAGTTAATGCATTTATTCTATGTAAAATGTGTAAATACTGGTGGTCTCTGTAAAAGCTGCTGATGCCTGAAAGTCTGTTGTTCTTGCTATGGAATGTTGAGCCTCACACTAGCAGCAGATAAATGGTGTGTCAGGAAGATACAGTTAAAGGACCATTACTCAGAAACTGTGTTTGACAGGTTAAGCCCAGTTGTCAAACTGAATTTTGAGAAATGTTTTGTAGGTCAGCAACTACCTGATAAGCACCTGCTGTGTACATGCAAAGAACTGTATAAAAGTAGCAGGCTGAGCTATTGAAAATCAGACAAACCTTGTACCTACATGCTTTGTCTCCTTGCTGCAAGTAATAAAGGATGCCTTGCTGAACCTTACGTGAATTGATCTTTGTATTTTCTTTAACACAGGGCTATCCTGTACCCAACACAGCCTGTTACTAAAACAAAGCCTGTTAGGAGTAATCAGGGCTGTCTTGTACCCAACACAGCCTGTTAGTAATCACGGCTATCCTGTACCTAGCACAGCCTGTTAGTAATCAGGGTTATCCTGTACCCAACACATCCTGCTAGTAATCAAAGATCTCCTGTACCTCAACCACTCTTTTAGTATTCAGAGTTATCCTGTACCTCATATAGACTGTTAGCAATCAGGGCTATCCTGAACTTAACGAAAAATACACCAAAATTCAAAGCAGACAGGAACAATAAGACACGCAGATGGTGAAAAAGACTTTTCCTTTAATAACAAGTCCTGGTACCTCGGCTATTCGCCTTCAATGGAACAAATCACCATACAAAAACCATCTCCTTATATATTCAACAAGCAACTCATTAATCAATTTATTAAGGTGAAAAAAATTAATTTAAAGTGCAGCATCTCTGTTTAACTTACATTATTATGATTCAAAATACATCACAATGTTGCATTCTTACAACACATGTACACCGATAAAAAGAATTCAATAAACTTCATACTTTTCATGAATATACACACAAATATTGTTTGGTTATTTAATAAATGATCAAGTTAATCTTCACAATATAACTATAAATGGTATAATATAAGTAAAACCATCATGTTGAAATACCACAATCTAAATTCATGCCCCTTGGATGTAAGGTATGAAAATTAACTATAATTCTGTATTCTAGTCTATTCAATTCTGTTTTAAAATTCCCTGCATCAGAGTGTGGTCTAGCCAACACACTAAAAATGAATCCATTACTGTTACAATTGTGCACATTGACAAAATGTGTAGCCACAGGACTGTCCATATTACTCCTCCTGATATCCCCCAAATGTTCTAAGATGCGGATTTTAACTTTCCTCGTAGTTTGACCAATATACCAGAGGGGCTTATCACAATCACACCCTAAAATATAGACCACCCCTTGTGATAAACAATCAAATTTCTCAAAAGCTGTAGAAATGATAGGGTATTTAATCTTTCAAAAAGTGAATGGCTTGCCTTAAAGGAATTTAGAACTGGATTAGACAGAGTGGCTGTGAGACCAGCGGATAAAGGAGGGAATTGGGTAGTCATGGATATTGCAAAATATGATAACATTGCTGAAGAGTTGTTAAGAGAAAATGTTTATAAAAAATTAAATCATAACCCGCTGAAACAGTATAATAATGAACTTGGTGAATTATTAGAGAAGGGGGAGAGGCTTGGGTTTTTTGTGAGTAGTGACGTTAAAAAAGTCTTAGTCAAGGAACCAAGACATCCCCATATATATGCAATTCCTAAAATCCATAAGAGTATGGTTAACCCACCAGGGAGACCCATCATCTCAGGGGTAGGTTCTTACATAGAAAAAGCTAATACATTTTTGGATTTTCATTTTAAAAGTTATTTGCTTAAGGTACCTTCTCATGTGAAAAACACTGAGGATGTTTGCAATGCACTGCCTGGTATTATATGGGACACTGAATTTTATTGAGCCACAGTAGATGTTTCATCTTTATACACCAATATTGATAAGCATTGGGGTTTGGAGGCTATGAAAAAGATGATGGGTGAGGGCCCTTGCACCACCTTTTTATTGTCCTTGTTAGAACATAGTCTCACACATAATTATTTTGTGTGGAAGAAGGATTTTTTATCTCCAAAATAAAGGGACAGCGATGGGGGCGGCTTTTGCCCCCCCTTACGCAGTGATATACATAGGTGAATTTGAGAAGGAATTCATGCTTCAGAATGCATTTTTTATTAATAATGTTGTTTTTTATAAACAATAAATTGACAATCTCATTTTTGTTTGTAAGGGAAGTCCTTCTTTGATCAGGGAATTTTTACAGGACATCAATAAAAACACACATGGGTTAAGTTTTGTTTGCGAATGTTCTAATGAGAAAATATCTTTTTTGGATGTGGAATTTTATATTGGAGAAGATAATACGGTACAACACAGACCTTATAGGAAGCCCACCTCTGTGAATAACTTTCTGCATGTTAGCAGCATGCATCCTCCACATCTGATTAGAGCATTGCCAGAGGGGGAATTCAAGAGAATTCTCAGGAACACTTCTGATTCAAAATTATGGGATGAAGTTCTTAATGAAGTTTATGTAAGACTATCTTCCAGAAGATATTTGGAGACGATGTTGTCTGGAATTAAGAACAGGTTATGTGGGGGAGGCAAGAAAACAAGAGAGAGTTACCACAGACATTGTCCAGTTTCACATGAAATGGATAGATTATTTTTTGTATCTAGATTTTCAGATTTTTCATGGGTGGTGGAGAAAGTTGTTAAACAGTTTTGGCATGTAGTTGCTGATGATATGTCTGCTGGTCATGTGTTTCCTAGACACATTACCTTTTCTTATCGTAGGTATAATAATTTGAAGGAATTGTTAACTAGGAAGTTAGAGTATCCTATGGATTCTATGAATGTTGGTATGCAATGCTGTGGACGTTGCTCTGTATGTAAAAGGGCTTGACATTTGCATGGAGAGAAAATTAATGGGAAAAAGTATCAAGCTTTTGAGAAATTTGATTGTTTATCACAAGGGGTGGTCTATATTTTAGGGTGTGACTGTGATAAGCCCCTCTGGTATATTGGTCAAATTACGAGGAAAGTTAAAATCCGCATCTTAGAACATTTGGGGGATATCAGGAGGAGTAATATGGACAGTCCTGTGGCTTCACATTTTGTCAATGTGCACAATGGTAACAGTAATGGATTCATTTTTAGTGTGTTGGCTAGACCACACTCTGATGCAGGGAATTGTAAAACAGAATTGAATAGACTAGAATATAGAATGATAGTTAATTTTCATACCTTACATCCAAGGGGCATGAATTTAGATAGTGGTATTTCAACATGATGGTTTTACTTATATTATGCCATTTATAGTTATATTGTGAAGATTAACTTGATCATTTATTAAATAACCAAACTATATGTGTGTGTATATTCATGAAAAGTATGAAGTTTATTGAATTATTTTTATCGGTGTACATGTGTTGTAAGAATGCAACATTGTGATGTATTTTGAATCATAATAATGTAAGTTAAATAGAGATGTTGCACTTTAAATGAATTTTTTTCACCTTAATAAATTGATTAATGAGTTGCTTGTTGAATATATAAGGAGATGGTTTTTGTATGGTGATTTGTTCCATTGAAAGCGAATAGCCAAGGTACCAGGACTTGTTATTAAAGGAAAAGTCTTTTTCACCATCTGCGTGTCTTAGTGTTCCTGTCTGCTTTGAATTGTGGTGTATTTTTCGTTTGGAGTGAGTTGACTGGTGATTTGGTGTTTTTACTATCCTGAACTTAACACAGCCTGTTAGTAATCAAAGATATCCTGTACCCAACACAGCCTGTTAGTAATCAGGGCTATCCTGTACCCAACACAGCCTGTTAGTAATAAGGGTTATCCTGTACGTGACATAGACTGTTAGTAATCAGCGCTATCCTGTACCCAACACATCCTGTTAGCAATCAAGATATCCTGTGCCCAACAAAGCTTGTTAGTAATCAGGGCTATCCAGTACCTCACACACCCTTTTAGTATTCAGATTTATCCTGCACCTCATATAGACTGTTAGTAATCAGGGCTATCCTGTACCCAACACAGCCTGTTAGTAATCATGGCTATCCTGTACCCAACACAGCCTGTTAGTAATCAGGGCTAACCTGTACCCAACACAGCCTGTTAGTAATCAGGACTATCCTGTACCCAACACAGCCTGTTAGTAATCAGGGCTAACCTGTACCCAACACAGCCTGTTAGTAATCAAAACAATCCTCTACCCAGCACAGCGTGTTAGTAATCAAGTTATCCTGTACCCAAAACAACCTGTTAGTAATCAGATCTATCCTGTACCTCACATAGACTGTTAGCAATCACAGCTATTCTGTACCCAACACAGCCTGTTAGTAATCAAGATATCCTGTACCCAACACAGCCTGTTATTAATCATAGCTATCCGGTACCCAACACAGCCTGTTAGTAATCAGGGCTATCCTGTACCAACCACAGCCTGTTAGTAATCAGGGCTAACCTGTACCCAATACAGCCTGTTAGTAATCAGAACAATCCTGTACCCAACACAACCTGTTAATAAGCAAGTTATCCTGTACCCAACACAACCTGTTAGTAATCAGATCTATCCTGTACCTCACATAGACTGTTAGTAATCACAGCTATTCTGTACCCAACACAGCCTGTTAGTAATCAAGCTATCCTGTACCCAACACAGCATGTTAGTAATCAGGGCAATCCTGTACCCAACACATCCTGTTAGTAATCAGGGTTATCCTGTACCCAACAAAGCCTGATAGTAATTAGGGCTATCCTGTACCTCCTACACCCTTTTAGTATTCAGAGTTATCCTGTACCTCACATAGACTGTTAGTAATAAGGGCTATCCTGTACCTCATGCACCCTTTTAGTATTCAGAGTTATCCTGTACCTCATATAGCCTGTTAGTAAACAAGGCTATCCTGTACCCAGCACAGCCTGTTAGTAATCAGGGCTATCCTGTACCCAACACAGCCTGTTAGTAATCAAGGCTATCCTGTACCCAAAACAGCCTGTTAGTAATCAGAGATATCCTGTACTCAATGCAGCCTGTTGGTAATAAGGGCTATCCTGTACCCAACACAGCCTGTCAGTAATCAGGGTTATCCTATACCCAACACAACCTGTTAGTAATCAGAGCTATCCTGTATCTCATACACCCTTTTAGTATTCAGAGTTATCCTGCACCTCATATAACCTGTTAGTAATCAGAGCTATCCTGTACCCAACAGAGCCTGTTAATAATTAGGGCTATCCTGTACCCAGCACAGCCTGTTAGTAATCAGGGCTAAACTGTACCCAACACAGCCTGTTAGTAATCAGAGCTATCCTGTACTCAACAGAGCATGTTAGTAATCAGGGCTATCCTGTACCCAACACAGCAAGTTAGTAATAAGGGCTATCCTGTATCTGACATAGACTGTTAGTAATCAGAGCTATCCTGTACCCAACACAGCCTGTTAGTAATCAGGGCTATCCTGTACCCAGTGCAGCCTGTTAGTAATCAGGGCAAACCTGTACCCAACACAGCCTGTTAGTAATCAGAGCTATCCTGTACTCAACACAGCCTGTTAGTAATCAGAGCTATCCTGTACTCAACACAGCCTGTTAGTAATCAGGGCTATCCTGTACCCAACACAGCCTGTTAGTAATCAGGGCTATCCTGTACCCAACACAACCTGTTAGTAATAAGGGCTATCCTGTACCTGACATAGACTGTTAGTAATCAGAGCTATCCTGTACCCAACACAGCCTGTTAGTAATAAGGGCTATCCTGTACCCAGCACATCCTGTTATTAATCGGGGCTATCCTGTACCCAAGACAGACTGTTAGTAATCACAGATATTCTGTACCCAACACAGCCTGTTAGTAATCAGGGCTGTCCTGTACCCAACACAGCCTGTTAGTAATCAGAAAAATCCTGTACCCAAGACAGCCTGTTAGTAATCAGGGCTATCCTGTATTCAACACAGCCTGTTAGTAATCAAGCTATCCTGTACTCAACACATCCTGTTAGTAATCAGGCCTATCCTGTACCCAACACAGCCTGTTAGTAACCAGAGCAATCCTATATCCAACACAGCTTGTTAGTAATCAGGGCTGTCCTGTACCCAACACAGCCTGTTAGTAATCAGAACAATCCTGTACCCAACGCAGCCTGTTAGTAATCAGGACTATCCTGTACCCAACACAGCCTGTTAGTAATCAAGCTATCCTGTACCAAAAACAGCCTGTTAGTAATCAGGGCTATCCTGTACTCAACACATCCTGTTAGTAATCAAGTATCCTGTATCCAACACAACCTGTTAGTAATCAAGGCTATCCTGTACTCAACACATCCTGTTAGTAATCAGGGCTATCCTATACCGAGCACAGCCTGTTAGTAACCAGAGCTATCCTGTACCCAACAGAGCCTGTTAGTAATCAGGGCTATCCTGTACCCAACACAGCCTGTTAGTAGTCGAAGATATCCTGTACCCAACACAGCCTGTTAGTAATCAAGGCTATCCTGTACCCAACACAGCCTGTTAGTAATCAGTGCTATCCTGTACCTGGCATAGACTGTTAGTAATCAGGGCTATCCTGTACCTCATACACCCTTTTAGTATTCAGATTTTTCCTGCACCTCATATAGACTGTTAGTAATCATGGCAATCCTGTACCTAATGCAGCCTGTTAGTAATCAGGGCTATCCTGTACCCAACACAGCATGTTAGTAACCAGAGTGATCCTATATCCAACACAGCTTGTTAGTAATCAGGGCTGTCCTGTACCCAACACAGCCTGTTAGTAATCAGAACAATCCTGTACCCAATGCAGCCTGTTAGTAATCAGGACTATCCTGTACCCAACACAGCCTGTTAGTAATCATGCTGTCCTGTACCAAAAACAGCCTGTTAGTAATCAGGGCTATCCTGTACTCAACACATCCTGTTAGTAATCAAGTATCCTGTACCCAACACAACCTGTTAGTAATCAAGTCTATCCTGTGCTCAACACATCCTGTTAGTAATCAGGGCTATCCTATACGGAGCACAGCCTGTTAGTAACCAGAGCTATCCTGTACCCAACACAGCCTGTTAGTAATCAGGGCTATCCTGTACCCAACACAGCCTGTTGGTAGTCAAAGATATCCTGTACCCAACACAGCCTGTTGGTAGTCGAAGATATCCTGTACCCAACACAGCCTGTTAGTAATCAAGGCTATCCTGTACCCAACACAGCCTGTTAGTAATCAGAGCTATCCTGTACCTGACAAAGACTGGTAGTAATCAGGGCTATCCTGTACCTCATACACCCTTTTAGTATTCAGATTTTTCCTGCACTTCATATAGACTGTTAGTAATCACAGCAATCTTGTACCTAATGCAGCCTGTTAGTAATCAGGGCTATCCTGTACCCAACACAGCATGTTAGTAGTCAGAGCTATCCTGTACCCAACACAGCCTGTTAGGAGTAATCAGGAATATCCTGTACCCAACACAGCCTGTTAGTAATCAGGGCTATCCTGTACCCAACACAGCCTGTTAGTAATTAGGGCTATCTTGTACCTCATACACCCTTTTAGTATTCAGAGTTATCCTGTACCTCATATAGACTGTTAGTAATCAGGGCTATCCTGTACCTCATATACCCTTTTAGTATTCAGAGTTATCCTGTACCTCATATAGCCTGTTAGTAATCAGAGCTATCCTGTACTCAACACAGCCTGTTAGTAATCAGGGCTATCCTGTACCCAGCACAGCCTGTTAGTAATCAGGGCTATCCTGTACCGAGCACAGCCTATTAGTAATCAAGTATCCTGTACCTAACACAGCCTGTTAGTAATCAGGGCTATCCTGTACTCAACACAGCCTGTTAGTAATCAGGGCTATCCTGTACCCAAAACAGCCTGTTAGTAATCAGAGATATCCTGTACTCAATGCAGCCTGTTGGTAATAAGGGCTATCCTGTACCCAACACAGCCTGTCAGTAATCAGGGTTATCCTATACCCAACACAACCTGTTAGTAATCAGAGCTATCCTGTACCTCATACACCCTTTTAGTATTCAGAGTTATCCTGCACCTCATATAACCTGTTAGTAATCAGAGCTATCCTGAACCCAACAGAGCCTGTTAATAATTAGGGCTATCCTGTACCCAGCACAGCCTGTTAGTAATCAGGGCTAAACTGTACCCAACACAGCCTGTTAGTAATCAGGGCTAACCTGTACCCAACACAGCCTGTTAGTAATCAGAGCTATCCTGTACTCAACACAGCATGTTAGTAATCAGGGCTATCCTGTACCCAACACAGCAAGTTAGTAATAAGGGCTATCCTGTACCTGACATAGACTGTTAGTAATCAGAGCTATCCTGTACCCAACACAGCCTGTTAGTAATCAGGGCTATCCTGTACCCAGTGCAGCCTGTTAGTAATCAGGGCAAACCTGTACCCAACACAGCCTGTTAGTAATCAGAGCTATCCTGTACTCAACACAGCCTGTTAGTAATCAGAGCTATCCTGTACTCAACACAGCCTGTTAGTAATCAGGGCTATCCTGTACCCAACACAGCCTGTTAGTAATCAGGGCTATCCTGTACCCAACACAACCTGTTAGTAATAAGGGCTATCCTGTACCTGACATAGACTGTTAGTAATCAGAGCTATCCTGTACCCAACACAGCCTGTTAGTAATAAGGGCTATCCTGTACCCAGCACATCCTGTTATTAATCGGGGCTATCCTGTACCCAAGACAGACTGTTAGTAATCACAGATATTCTGTACCCCACACAGCCTGTTAGTAATCAGGGCTGTCCTGTACCCAACACAGCCTGTTAGTAATCAGAAAAATCCTGTACCCAAGACAGCCTGTTAGTAATCAGGGCTATCCTGTACTCAACACAGCCTGTTAGTAAACAAGCCATCCTTAACTCAACACATCCTGTTAGTAATCAGGCCTATCCTGTACTCAACACAGCCTGTTAGTAACCAGAGCAATCCTATATCCAACACAGCTTGTTAGTAATCAGGGCTGTCCTGTACCCAACACAGCCTGTTAGCAATCAGAACAATCCTGTACCCAACGCAGCCTGTTAGTAATCAGGACTATCCTGTACCCAACACAGCCTGTTAGTAATCAAGCTATCCTGTACCAAAAACAGCCTGTTAGTAATCAGGGCTATCCTGTACTCAACACATCCTGTTAGTAATCAAGTATCCTGTATCCAACACAACCTGTTAGTAATCAAGGCTATCCTGTACTCAACACATCCTGTTAGTAATCAGGGCTATCCTATACCGAGCACAGCCTGTTAGTAACCAGAGCTATCCTGTACCCAACACAGCCTGTTAGTAATCAGTGCTATCCTGTACCTGGCATAGACTGTTAGTAATCAGGGCTATCCTGTACCTCATACACCCTTTTAGTATTCAGATTTTTCCTGCACCTCATATAGACTGTTAGTAATCACGGCAATCCTGTACCTAATGCAGCCTGTTAGTAATCAGGGCTATCCTGTACCCAACACAGCATGTTAGTAACCAGAGTGATCCTATATCCAACACAGCTTGTTAGTAATCAGGGCTGTCCTGTACCCAACACAGCCTGTTAGTAATCAGAACAATCCTGTACCCAATGCAGCCTGTTAGTAATCAGGACTATCCTGTACCCAACACAGCCTGTTAGTAATCATGCTGTCCTGTACCAAAAACAGCCTGTTAGTAATCAGGGCTATCCTGTACTCAACACATCCTGTTAGTAATCAAGTATCCTGTACCCAACACAACCTGTTAGTAATCAAGGCTATCCTGTGCTCAACACATCCTGTTAGTAATCAGGGTTATCCTATACGGAGCACAGCCTGTTAGTAACCAGAGCTATCCTGTACCCAACACAGCCTGTTAGTAATCAGGGCTATCCTGTACCCAACACAGCCTGTTGGTAGTCGAAGATATCCTGTACCCAACACAGCCTGTTAGTAATCAAGGCTATCCTGTACCCAACACAGCCTGTTAGTAATCAGAGCTATCCTGTACCTGACATAGACTGTTAGTAATCAGGGCTATCCTGTACCTCATACACCCTTTTAGTATTCAGATTTTTCCTGCACCTCATATAGACTGTTAGTAATCACAGCAATCTTGTACCTAATGCAGCCTGTTAGTAATCAGGGCTATCCTGTACCCAACACAGCATGTTAGTAGTCAGAGCTATCCTGTACCCAACACAGCCTGTTAGGAGTAATCAGGAATATCTTGTACCCAACACAGCCTGTTAGTAATCAGGGCTATCCTGTACCCAACACAGCCTGTTAGTAATTAGGGCTATCCTGTACCTCATATACCCTTTTAGTATTCAGAGTTATCCTGTACCTCATATAGCCTGTTAGTAATCAGAGCTACCCTGTACTCAACACAGCCTGTTAGTAATCAGGGCTATCCTGTACCCAGCACAGCCTGTTAGTAATCAGGGCTATCCTGTACCGAGCACAGCCTGTTAGTAATCAAGTATCCTGTACCTAACACAGCCTGTTAGTAATCAGGGCTATCCTGTACTCAACACATCCTGTTAGTAATCAGGGCTATCCTGTACCCAACACAGCCTGTTAGTAACCAGAGCTATCCTGTACCCAACACAGCCTGTTAGTAATCAGAGCAATCCTGTACCCAACGCAGCCTGTTAGTAATCAGGGCTATCCTGTACCCAACACAGCCTGTTAGTATCAAGCTATCCTGTACCCAACACAGCCTGTTAGTAATCAGGGCTATCCTGTACTCAACACATCTGGTTAGTAATCAGGGCTATCCTGTACCGACCACAACATGTTAGTAATCAAGTATCCTGTACCAAACACAGCCTGCTAGTAATCAAGGCTATCCTGTACTCAACAAATCTTGTTAGTAATCAGGGATATCCTGTACCGATCACAGCCTGTTAGTAATCAGGGCTATCCTGTACCCAACACTGCCTGTTAGTAACCAGAGCTATCCTGTACCAAATACAGCCTGTTAGTAATCAGGGCTATCCTGTACCCAACACAGCCTGTTAGTAGTCAAAGATATCCTGTACCCAACACAGCCTGTTAGTAATCAAGGCTATCCTGTACCCAACACAGCCTGTTAGTAGTCAAAGATATCCTGTACCCAACACAGCCTGTTAGTAATCAAGGCTATCCTGTACCCAAAACAGCCTGTTAGTAATCAGAGCTATCCTGTACCCAATGCAGCCTGTTAGGAGTAATCAGGCCTATCCTGTGCCCAACACAGCCTGTTATGAGTAGTCAGGGCTATTCTGTACCCAACACAGCCTGTTAGTATTCAGGGTTATCCTGTACTCAACACAGCATGTTAGTAATCAGGGCTATCCTGTACCCAACACAGCCTGTTAGTAATCAGGGCTATCCTGTACCCAACACAGCCTGTTAGTAATCAGGGCTATCCTGTACCCAACACAGCCTGTTAGTAATCAGGGCTATCCTGTACCCAACACAGCCTGTTAGTAATCAGGGCTATCCTGTACCCAACACAGCCTGTTAGGAGTAGTCAGGGCTATTCTGTACCCAACACAGACTGTTAGTAATCAGGGTTATCCTGTACCCAACACAGCCTGTTAGTAATCAGGGCTATCCTGTACCCAACACAGCTTGTTAGGAATCAGGGCTATCCTGTACCCAACACAGCCTGTTAGTAATCAGGGCTATCCTGTACCCAACACAGCCTGTTAGTACTCAAAGATATCCTGTACCCAACACAGCTTGTTAGTAACCAGAGCTATCCTTTACCTTACATGGCCTGTTAGTAATAAGGGCTACCCTGTACCCAACAAAGCCTGTTTGTAATCAGGGCTATCCTGTCCCCAACACAGCCTGTTAGTAGTCATAGATATCATGTACCCAACACAGCCTGTTAGGAGTAATCAGGGCTATTCTGTACCAAACACAGCCTGTTAGTAATCAGGGCTGTCCTGTACCCAATGCAGCCTCTTAGTAATCAGAACAATCCTGTACCCAACACAGCCTGTTAGTAATCAAGCTACCCTGTACCCAACACAGCCTGTTAGTAATCAGGGCTATCCTGTACTCAAGACATCCTGTTAGTAATCAGGGCTATCCTGTACCGAGCACAGCCTGTTAGTAATCAAGTATCCTGTACCCAACACAGCCTGTTACTAATCAGGGCTATCCTGTACTCAACACATCCTGTTAGTAATCAGGGCTATCCTGTACCGAGCACAGCCTGTTAGTAATCAGGGCTATCCTGTACCCAACACAGCCTGTTAGTAACCAGAGCTATCCTGTACCCAGCACAGCCTGTTAGTAATCAGGGCTATCCTGTACCAAACACAGCCTGTTAGTAGTCAAAGATATCCTGGACCCAACACAGCCTGTTAGTAATCAAGGCTATCCTGTACCCAACACAGCCTGTTAGTAATCAGAGCTATCCTGTACCCAACACAGCCTGTTAGGAGTAATCAGGCCTATCCTGTACCCAACACAGCATGTTAGGAATCATCAGGGCTATTCTGTACCCAACACAGCCTGTTAGTAATCAGGGCTGTCCTGTACCCAATGTAGCCTGTTAGTAATCAGAACAATCCTGTACCCAATGCAACCTGTTAATAATCAGGGCTATCCTGTACCCAACACAGCCTGTTAGTAATCAGGGCTATCCTGTACCCAACACAGCCTGTTAGTAATCAGGGCTATCCTGTACTCAAGACATCCTGTTAGTAATCAGGGCTATCCTGTACCGAGCACAGCCTGTTAGTAATCAAGTATCCTGTACCCAACACAGCCTGTTAGTAATCAGGGCTATCCTGTACTCAACACATCCTGTTAGTAATGAGGGCTATTCTATACCGAGCACAGCCTGTTAGTAATCAGGGCTATCCTGTACCAACACAGCCTGTTAGTAACCAGAGCTATCCTGTACCCAACACAGCCTGTTAGTAATCAGGGTTAGCCTGTACCCAACACAGCCTGTTAGTAATCAGGGCTATCCTCTACCCAAGTCAGCCTGTTAGTAATCAGGGCTATCCTGTACCCAACACAGCCTGTTAGTAGTCAAAGATATCCTGTACCCAACACAGCCTGTTAGGAGTAATCAGGCCTATTCTGTACCCAACACAGCCTGTTAGTAATCAGGGCTATCCTGTACCCAATACAGCCTATTAGTAGTCAAAGATATCCTGTACCCAACACAGCCTGTTAGGAGTAATCAGGCTTATTCTGTACCCAACACAGCCTGTTAGGAGTCATAAGGGCTATTCTGTACCCAACACAGCCTGTTAGTAATCAGAGCTATCCTGTACCCAACACAGCCTGTTAATAATCAGGGCTGTCCTGTACCCAATGTAGCCTGTTAGTAATCAGAACAATCCTGTACTCAACGCAACCTGTTAATAATCAGGGCTATCCTGTACCCAACACAGCCTGTTAGTAATCAAGCTATCCTGTACCCAACACAGCCTGTTAGTAACCAGAGCTACCCTGTACCCAACACAGTCTGTTAGTAATCAGGGCTATCCTGTACCCAACACAGCCTGTTAGTAGTCAGAAATATCCTGTACCCAACACAGCCTGTTAGTAATCAAGGCTATCCTGTACCCAACACAGCCTGTTAGTAATCAGAGCTATCCTGTACCCAACACAGCCTGTTAGGAGTAATCAGGCCTATCCTGTACCCAACACAGCTTGTTAGTAATCAGGGCTATCCTGTACCCAACACAGCCTGTTAGTAATCAAAGATATACTGTATCCAACACAGCCTGTTAGTAACCAGATCTATCCTGTACCACACCTAAAGTGTCAGGAATCAGGGTTCACTGCTTTCCTGCCAGCAGTGCCCCCTGTTTACCTTTTCATTGACTCTTGCAGACACTGGGATCTCTGCTGCCATCCAGCTGAGAATGTTTATCTTCCTTCCAACAGTTATCAGATTCTAACTCTAAAGAAATAATAGTACACAAATCCTGAAAGTGTACCCTCATTTGATGGGTCACTGCTTGGTATGCATCTCTTCCCCTGCCTCTCACCCAGTCTACCTTTCACAAACATCCATTCTGATCATTTTGGGAATGTCCTTCACTAACTCATATAATCTATAACCTCCCTAACTCAGAATCCCCATGTCAGAAATAGAAGACATGCAACAGCAGTGCTGAGCAGGACCATTATACAATTTTTGTTCATGAATCATACCTCCTTGGCATTGTACTAGGTGTCATGTCTGGCATAATACAATGAATCCCAGTCCAGTGTTAGCCCCAACCAGTCCCATTCTCCCCTCATGCCTTACTCATCAGATACGTTCTGACAGGCAACTGCAGAGATCATGGCCATTTTATGGAATTAGACCTTTGTCATCTTACCTCAAAAAAGTGAAGTAGGAAGCACACAATAATTTTAAAACTATTTTCTACATTACATGGTAATGAGCCTAACCTACAACTGAAAGCTAGTCTTATGTAACACTAGTAATTTTTTACAGTCCAAACTAAAATAAGAAACAAAAACAGTACCAATAAAACAAAATCCAAATAAACTGAAGGGCAGAACTAGTAACTGACTCCTAGTCTTTCTCTAGACAGGGACAAGGTGTCACAAAAGTCACTTCACTAAACGCTATTTAGCACTAAGGTGACAACAAGATTCTTCCAAAAGGAGTGATAAACTAAAATCTATAAAGAAACAAGACACATAAAACAAACAAAAAATTATCACAGAGCTGAAGTGGTGTGTGTGTGTGTGTGTGTGTGTGTGTGTGTGTGTGTGTGTGTGTGTGTGTGTGTGTGTGTGTGTGTGTGTGTGTGTCAAGCTGGGGACAGCTGTCTCTTCACGTCTCTGTTGTGGTTTTAGTACTTGTTCACCTTGTGACTCACTTTTTGTATGAGGCACATTTACCAGAGCCACTGGGGATCTTTGTCATCCAAGTAGATTAACAAAGACATTACCTGTCTTCTACTCTTGGAATGCCATTTATTTGGCCTGAAGACAAACTCAGACAGGGTGCGTACTATGTAACTTTCTAGTTGAATATTTCCCATAAGAAGTAAATGTCCTTGTCCAGGAAATTTCTGCCACATCAACCCAATGAGACATGCCCTTCCACGTGTTTGACAAGCTGTGCAGCCCTGCATTTCTGATAAGTTGGAAGGATCCTTCTACCTCAACTGGTTTGGCTGCTGTTTAATGTTTTTGTACGTATGACACACAAGCAACACTTTTGTGTGTGGTCAGTAGGTGTAGAAGGGGTCCAGAGAGTGCTTTCCTGTTGTGGAGCTGAGGTGAGTTCCATGCAGTGAATCATCTAGAGGTCACGGACTTTGATTATCAAGTTAAGATACAAACTATTTCCTGGACCCTGGTACAACCATGTTGGTTATATTTTGTCTAGATGTTTTGGAGGAACAGATTTTTTTTCACACTATGAAATTGCCTTCTGTTTCTAACAGTGCTGAAGAATGCCTTGGCAATCCCTACACTGTTTTAAAAAAAATTGTTGCTTCCTCAAAAGAAGTAAAATTATTCCATAGTCTCACTTCTGTGGTAAGGTGATAGAATTAAATGTATATTTTCAGTTGTTCACTTCAGTCCCTAGAAGGAGTGATAGCACAGAGACAGCCCTTTGCAAACAGTTTAATAATCTGGTGGTAAGTGCTCAGTGCTGCTTCTCTTACTTAGTCCTAACTGGTCCCTCTATAACGTTTGGCACTGCACATCACAGCTTTATTTTGTAACACTTACAACCTTACTGTCTAATCTACCTAGTGTCACAAATCTGTTCATCTCCCACTTTCCTGAGCATTCACCGAGGGTAGCTTCCAATTTATGTTCTTCTTGGAGTTTGGCGTGTAGTACAGGATCCTACGTCTTACTTTGGTGAGTGTGGTACATGTGTTTAAATTTAGTGCTATCATTTAAAACAGTGGGTGAATTAGCACAACTGTGCTGAAGAGGCAATTATCTTTCTTTTTTCTGCACTACAACTCTGCAGCAGTACTGGAACATGATGGAAGTCTCATGTTACTTCAGCCTGATAAAAAACATCACTTAAAATTCAGCCCATTCATGACTAAGGCACTGACTGCACATGCAACACTTCCTTCCTCAGTCCTGTGTAGGGGCATTAGGTTACAGCTGGTATCAAAGATGCATTATACTGGAGTAACTCTGTAGGGGCATTAGGTTGCAGCTGGTACCAAAGATGCATTATACTGGAGTAACTCTGTAGGGGCATTAGGTTACAGCTGGTACCAAAGATGCATTATACTGGAGCAACTCTGTAGGGGCATTAGGTTACAGCTGGTACCAAAGATGCATTATACTGGAGTAACTCTGTAGGGGCACTAGGTTACAGCTGGTACCAAAGATGCATTATACTGGAGTAACTCTGTAGGGGCACTAGGTTACAGCTGGTACCAAAGATACATTATACTGAAGTAACTCTGTAGGGGAACTAGGTTACAGCTGGTACCAAAGATGCATTATACTGGAGTAACTCTGTAGGGGCACTAGGTTACAGCTGGTACCAAAGATACATTATACTGAAGTAACTCTGTAGGGGAACTAGGTTACAGCTGGTACCAAAGATGCATTATACTGGAGTAACTCTGTAGGGGTATTAGGTTACAGCTGGTACCAGAGATGCATTATACTGGAGTAACTCTGTAGGGGAACTAGGTTACAGCTGTTACCAAAGATGCATTATACTGGAGTAACTCTGTAGGGGCACTAGGTTACAGCTGGTACCAAAGATGCATTATACTGGAGTAACTCTGTAGGGGCACTAGGTTACAGCTGGTACCAAAGATGCATTATACAGGAGTAACTCTGTAGGGGCACTAGGTTACAGCTGGTACCAAAGATACATTATACTGAAGTAACTCTGTAGGGGAACTAGGTTACAGCTGGTACCAAAGATGCATTATACTGGAGTAACTCTGTAGGGGCACTAGGTTACAGCTGGTACCAAAGATACATTATACTGAAGTAACTCTGTAGGGGAACTAGGTTACAGCTGGTACCAAAGATGCATTATACTGGAGTAACTCTGTAGGGGAACTAGGTTACAGCTGGTACCAAAGATGCATTATACTGGAGTAACTCTGTAGGGGAACTAGGTTACAGCTGGTACCAAAGATGCATTATATTGGAGTAACTCTGTAGGGGCATTAGGTTACAGCTGGTACCAGAGATGCATTATACTGGAGTAATACGTAATGATCCTTTAACTCCACAGGGCCAAGTGTCAGCAATGGTGAAATATCACATATCCATCTAAAATCATATCAGTTATATAAAATACTTTTTATTATCACAGGATCTTAAAGCATTTCTATATGCACAGATCTCTAAAAAAAGTCTTTCAGCTTTGCCTGGTTAGGGGTTGCTACAGAGAATCACCGGTCCGCTCTTGATTGACAGTGGATTTTTACGGTGTTGAGTTGCCAGCCCAGCGCCCAACCTTCACAGAAAGAAGGCAAACACACACACACAAACACACACACACACACACACACACACACACACACACACACACACACACACACACACACACACACACACCTACCTGCATGTCTTTAAAGTTTACTTGACCACAGGGGATGACATGCAGACTCCACACAGTTCAATTAATACCTTTACTTAGGTCATTCCAGTACACGTCTCAGTGAAATGATTTTAGTGTAGAATAACACCATTATTTGTAAGCTGGATTTTCTAAATATGATTATCTAACACCAGTTCTGCAGTGTCTGTGCTAACTATCTGTTGCCTGTACAATGTTCTTTTATTACCCCTCCAAGAAGGTCACTCAGTTAGTAGAGGACTGCTAGTGTTTTCAGGATGCTTTCCTATTTATCTGGTCATTGTTCTTTTGCTCATCAACCTCCATCCTGTGAAACTCACAGACATGTCCATCCATAGGCTATTTCAAGGGACCCTTAAATATCCATCATTCTTACATCTTACTTGTGCAATTGAAAACTACTTTCCCTTACTATAAAATTGTCTTAACCATTTTGCATTGGTTTTATTTATTTTGGTTGTATTTATTGGTGTTGGGTCTCTATCAGTTCAACGAAAAATCAGTTCATCAAATGGCAATTTCTGTGTTGATCGAATGGCATTTTCAGTGCAATTACATCAAACATGAGGTTCGTCGAACTGTTCATGCTGTGATCGTGGTGCTGTACAATGAGGATCGGGAAATTTGCCCTTTCCCCACTATAGTGTTGGTGTATATAATTAGCAGGGGTGTGGGGGTGCAGCCCCTGCCATGAGGGGAATTTGGTGAAAGTAATTTCCGATGAAATACAGTTCGTTGAAGTGATGGATCGCTAAAGAGATATAGACCCATTGGTAGTCATTGTTTTAATGTCTTTCCATAGCTGGCTTTACAAAGTAGAAAGCACATGAAACATTTTGAAACTGAATTTGAATGTACTGACGATCAGCAACATTTGACACAAGTGATAGAGTGCTGCATAGTGATATCTTGTTTTTATTATTGTTTGCTTGCACTGAGGTGCATATTTAATTAGTAACAAACCACTGACATTACTCTTTAGTATCTTCCATGGTATAGTAACAGTTACTAATCTTAAATGTGATCTTGTTAAGTACAAAAATAAACTAATTAAAAATCAAATATATAAAGTAATAGAATGGGGAAATGCAAGTCCCATCTTTGAAATAGACTAACTTACTGCATTGAAAAATGGTCTAAAACTGCAACAAATTCCTTGCATATCAGAGACCTTGTCTCTGCTCAACCAGAAAATGAAGTCCATATGCTAAAGTACCAGAATCTGCATCTTCCTGAGGACACCACAGCCTATTTGAAAATATGCATAACCAGTTGTATTAGAAGTAACAGAAATCCCTGGTCTTTCTTGACTTATAAAATAGGGCAGTGGTATGTTTCTCAGGCTACGTTCACAAGCATCAGAATACACAGGAGGTCAATTAGGTAAGCTGGAACTATACTGAACCGCCTGATCTACAGTATGAAAAGTACAACTAAAATGTCTAGTTTCTAAGAAAAAAAATGTTTTTCAGCATTACTTGCTATTTCATCAGTGAATGGAAAGACATAACAGCTGCAGAGAATTATTTCAAATCGAAAAAAGATTATATCCAAATTTCTGGCAAGGATCAATATCTATAAAATCCAGCAGGGGAAAAAAACTACAAACATTCTAATTATTTGAATTAGATGCAAGGCAGTACTTGATTTTAACTCTGAAAGACGATTTTCATTAACATTCAAAAATTAGCCAGAATCTTACAATGTTTATGGAAACTAGAACTCTCAACTGGTAAGCTTTGGAGGATGTTTTTTTTTTTTATCTGAACAATATCTTAGTTGATTTTTTATGGAATTAAGTAGAAGCTTTAGAAAAAAAAACATTACAGATATCTAAACAATATATTGAGATACAAAACAAGTTACATAACTCTGAAAACAGACATAGAAAATAATTTCTCAGGAATTTCAGAGGGCTTAGAAGGCTCATATAGTTTACAATGTGTTTCCAAATTTCTATAAAGTCTTGGAAAACAATCAGTATTAGAACACTAAATGAAAGTACACACAAAGCACTGGCTTCTGTACCTGCATTGATAGATAATTTATCATGACTTGTTCAAACTATCAGCTAAAAGACAATTATTTTTTAAATATGCAAATAGTTCATGGTAATACACACTCAGCTGAACACTGGCTCATTGAAATCATGCTGATAAACTCTATCAGATAAAAACGTGTTATGTAGTTCCCATCTGCATTCAGACTAAATGTTCACAGAAATGCTGCAAACAGAGTGCATATTTAATTTAGGCATCAGAGGGCACTTTGCCATCTGAATTTTTTTTAAATCACTACACAGTTTGTTAACTTCCTTTTCAGAAACCAAAATTTGTCTGATCTGCATCATTAAACTCAAGTGGATCCTGACAAAAATGTTCCTTAGAAGCATCCTCAATGCCTAAACAAATGCTTTGTAACTATTAGAAATCACTGAACTATGCATAAAAGTTATACATTCAATACTTTAAAAAAGTTGGGTTTTTTTTTTTTTTTTAACTGAAACCAGCCTGTCAACATTCACTTCTTATACAATTTAATAGTGCCATTTTACAAATAAAGTAAAAGGTTTTGATCTCAGGGCCGAGATGATCAAGACACCAAGACATCATCAAATCACTGACAAAATGATTTTAATATAAACAGTGATAACCAGCCAACAGAACCAAAATAAACAATGATTTTACTATAAATTTTGTCCTGTATATACATACACACACACACACACTCACACACACACACACACACACACACACACACACACACACACACACACACACACACACACACACACACACACACACACACACACACACACACACACACACACACACACTTCTGCTTACCTCCAGTTCTTTCCCTAGATAAATAAAGGTAACATGCCTGAAGATAGAGTGTGAAGGGCCATAACATCTTCTCTGCATAAAAACTCATGATGCCCAAGACTTTCTCAAAAATTCTACACTAGCTACATCTATAGCTCACCATTCACTAGTCATTCTAAACACAGCTATCACTACAATGAAGATGTTCCTATCATATGGTTTACCGTCCTACAATCACAGGAAGCTAACTATATAATTGGCTTTTTTCTCTATCCTATCTTGTTATTGCAATCTCCTTTGCTCTGAGTCCTACATCTTTGTCTCTCTATATCATATTTCTATCCTTTCTTTACCTGTAGACAAATAAAAAAATGCATTGCATCAAAACTTTCCTAATATTCTAAACTCTGAATTTCAGTCACCACCATAAACTCTCACTGTACCCCACAGGGACATCTTTATGTTTTCACTGAGATGTAGTGCCTACAACTGTATTCAGTACTACAGACATGATTTGAAAAATGACCCGGATGATGTCAGCTTCTCTTCCATATTTCTAAACTCCAGCCATTAGTAAAAACATTCCAGGATTTTTTTCTATATCTGCTCTGTCATGCTGCACAGAGTAGCTGAGATTAAATAAATATGTAGCTCCAGAGTCCATTTAGTCTCATCTCTCATGCATTATCACCATCTCTTGAGTATACGCTTCTATATCACTTACCGAATGCCCATGGAGTCACAATTACAAATCTATGAAAGTTTCATACCAGGTGGAGTCTCAATTACAAATCTATGAAAGCTTCAGATTAGGTGACTTTAATCTCCCAAAGTTGCAGGAACCTCAGAACTGATTCAGAACTGGTTATAATAATGATGACAGTGCATGCAGGGTGGGGTAGGGGTCTCTGCCTCTCACATATCCCTTCAGTTAGAGATTTGGGGAATTTTTCAGCACAGTTCTGTTTAATTTAATTCTGACTGAAGAGACAGCACTCGCCAAAAACACCTCTGATGAATACTACCACAAGAAAAGAAACATATAATACATTTCAAAATAACCTACAGCAAAGTCATACTTTACCTTACTTATCATCCCAGTACTTTTAAATTATGCAGAATATTTATGTAAACGCGTACCATGGCCAGGAGTCATAAATGATTTCCAAAACTGTAAACAGCTGTCCCATGTTAAAAACCATATGGTACGACCCTATACAATTCAGAAACATGATGCATCTCTCCAAAACTGCTGCACGTACCACTGCATTCCTAAAGGAATGCAAGTACAGAGTATGTATGGAATTGACTACCCAAACCATATTCTGTGATTCAACAACCTGTGAAGTAAAACCAAAATCGAACTGCTGAAAACAAATGAAATAGACACAGGAACAGCTCCAACATTGCAACCAGTAATTAAAATGTTTAATAAAATGAACAGCAAACACAGTGACATGGCAACAGCCACAGTAAACCACAACAAAATAAACAATAAAATCTGGTGCAGTATAAAGTGCTTTTCGTCTGTTAAATAAACATATGTCCTCAGATACTAATGCACCATTCCCACGTTGCTTTAAATATAATTCCTTAAGTCACACACTCAATGTTCCACTGAAATTTAACCCTATGTGAGCTTATGTAAGCCCTAAACTCTATATAAGAATTGTGTGAACACTGTCTTAATGTCTATTTATGTTATCCCAATTGTATTATACATGTATTTAAATCCACCTCAAAAAATATGTATTTTTATGTGTTCATATATATATCTAGGTAACTATGGTCCCTACTGTACTACTTAGTCTTATTCTTATTGCACGTTACTGTAAATTACCTTTCTTTTATAAATGCAAAGAATAGGATCTCTATTATTCAGACCATTATCTAATATGTTTTATATGATGTGTCATGGATAATAATAACTAAGATCTACCCCTGAGTGGCACTAATATGAGCTCTAATATATAAACTAAAACAATGTATAATTATACTTTAGGCACTCCTACGTCTAACCAGTTATCTTGACCAATTTTTTAAACTTTAGTATGCAGGCTATTGAATATAATTCATTCAGACCTGGTGGCCTGCATGCATCAAGTCTTAATTGCCACAGTAGTTCTGCTTTTTCCAAAAGTAAGGATTTTGGGCCTCCCCTGGTCATTGTTTGAACCCTATTTTCCTGATCCAGTATTTGTTCAATGATTTTGAACTTAAATAAGTAGCTAGGATACTCCCCACGATGTTTAGCCAAAGCACTGACTTGTTTGCATCTGTTAATTGCATATATGTGGTCATAAATTATTTCACGTAGCCTTCTATCGGATTTTCCTATGTAGAAGGCTGGACATGCCTGGCATTGTGCCAGGTAGACCACCGACCTTGAGGTACAATTATATTTGTTCTTAAGTAAGTAAGTAACTCCTGTCTGTTATCACAAATTTGTTACCAATGTCTATATGTCTACAGTAGTTGCAAATTTCACATCTGGACATACCTATAATCCTATGTATGTTATTGCTCTGTCTTTCTAAAATATTCTTCAAGTTTTTACCCCTCTTGTACGTAACTACTGGAGACTCTCCTACTTTTTGTACAATTTCTCTGTCAGTTGTAAATAAATTCCAGTTCTTTCTCAAAATACCTATAATTTCCTTAGCTCTTAAGTTAAATGTTAAAACAAAGCTGAGTGTACTTCCATTCCTTACTGTGGCATTAGACCTAGTTGTACTTATGGGAGAGTCGTATGAAATATTAATGCCCTTCATATTTTCAGGTGGTACTCGGGGTATGGACAACTCTAAATTTGTAACCACTGACCACCTTCCTTTGTTTAATATTGGTTTATATGTTCCATTCTTACGCTGCCTTTGGACTTCAATGATAATATTTTGAATTAAGTCCACTGGGTAGCCCCTATGTATAAACATGTTACTTAGGTTTTCACATTCTGTTTAAAATCCTCTTGCTTAGTAATCATTCTTGCCGCCTGCACTAACTGCCCTTTAATTACGGACTTTTTCTGATGGAAGGGGTGCGAGCTAGTAAAATGCAAGGGTGAATTTGAATGTGTACTTTTTCTAAAGATCTTAGCTGTGCAGCATTGTCTTTGGATATCTTCTTGTAGTTCTACATTCAAGTAGCTTATCTTCATCTCCTGGTAGTCACTTGTGAATTTTAGAAATTCAGTTGTACTGTTAAAGTAATCTACCAGTTCTGTTGCTACCTCACATCTTCCTTTAATAATAAGAAAAATGTTGTCACTGTTTTCAAACGGGCATTATCTAGTATAAACCTGTGTTCCCAGTGTGTCATAACTAAATTGGAAAAACTGCCTCTACATGGGGACCCCATGGCTACCCCGATTTTTTGTAAGTATATGTCATTGTTGAATGCAAAAAAATTATTCTCCAGTACTATACTTAATAGTTGTTCAATTAGTCTTTGTTCATTATCACTTGCCCCTTTCGATCTTATAAACTCAATAACCCACTCTATACCCAAGTTGTGCAGGACAGATGTGTATAAGTCGCAGACATCTACTGTTAGAAAATTACTATCTGCCATAAACTCAAATGAGTTGACTTGTTCAAGAAATGTCCATGAATCTTTACAAATCTGCTGTTCCTTACCGACATAAATCTTTAGTATGGAGTCTATAACTTTTGCACATGGGTATGTGATAGACTGCCATGCATCTACTAAGGCTCTCATGAGGGGGTCACTGATGTCTTTGTGTATCTTTGGGACCCCAAACAAAACTGGGAGTCTAGGTAGGGACATAGTTAAGTAATTATTTGTGTGTACATCAGTTAATGAATCAATAAACATATCATTAATATACATTTTAATTCTATTATAAGCTGTATTTAACTCATTCAAGCTCACTTTTTGGTAGATTTGTCCTTCAAGGAGTTTCAGCATTTTATCAGTATATTGGGTTGTACCCATTATAACTAGTCCACCCCCTTTATCCGGCTTCATAATGCGAACTGACAAATTTCTGAAGTGTGTTAAAATCATCTTTTCCTCTATGGACAAATTATCTCTGTTCTCAAAATTGCCTCTATTACTGAATACATTTCTAAGTTCTATTTCGCACATATGGTTGAATAAAAAGATAAGGGGTGAATTGGTGGACTATATGTACTCGCTATTCTTAGGTCTTGCCTATTGCATGTTCTATTCCCCAATAATACTGTCAAATTCAATTTCCTGATGTACAGTTTAAAGTCCAACAATATTTCCGCTATGTCACCCCTATTGGAAGGGGCAAAAGTAAGTCCTTTAGCAAACAATTCAACCAACTTTCTATCAATGGTGAATTCCGTATAATTATAAATTTTAAAGTCACCTTTTAAGTTGGTTGTGATACTGCATCTAAGAGGAATAGGCTCCTGTTCGCCTATTTCTAAATCCACTATTGTCTCCTCCTGTTGTTCGCAGCACGTGTGTTGTAAAATTTCATTTGGTTCCCACCATAGTTGCTCCGGTTCCTCCCCTTTTGACCCTGATAGTTTTTTGACTGTTGTTGCTGATCATTTTGAAAACGTTCCCATCCAGATCACCATTTCTAGCAATGCTAGAATTCTCTGAAGGCGCACCAACATTGTAGCTAGTCCCAGGTCTCGGTGACATCATTTCCTCCCCATCAAGAATTGAATCATTGTTGGTAGCGGTGGTATGAATTGTATTGCCACCGATAGTGTTCCATACTTGAGAAGGATTTAAATACATATATAATACAATTGGGTTAACATAAATAGACATTAAGACAGTATTCACACAATTTTTATATAGAGTTTAGGGCTTACATAAGCCCACATAGGGTTAAATTTAAGTGGAACATTGAGCATGTGACTTAAGGAATTATATTTAAAGCAACACGGGAATGGTGCATTAGTATCTGAAGAAGTCTGTTTATTTAACAGATGAAAAGCGTTTTATACTGCACCGGATTTTATTGTTTATTTTGTTGTGGTTTACTGTGGCTGTTGCCGTGTCACTGTGTTTGCTGTTCCTTTTATTAAACATTTTAATTACTGGTTGTAACGTTGGAGCTGTTCCTGTGGCTATTTCATTTGTTTTCAGTGATTCAACAACCTGTCCACTACAGAGCACCGAGTAGAGGAGACATAAATATTTATGCAGGGAAAAACTGTGTACCTACAGTAATGAAAATAATGGCAGCCTTCCTAATATCCATGTAAATATGATGTGCCACTCAGCCTAACACAGCATCAAACCCAACATTGTACAAAAACATGAATCCATAGTGACAATGCACAGACACATCCCATAAGTGAGTTGCATGCACTCAAGCACAGCAGTATAATGTAACGCACTCAAGCACAATAGTACAACATAATGCTGGCCCATTTCTTAAAGAAGGAAGACGCTGTCATCACACCAGTGTGCAAGTTGACCGTAGCAGACTCAGCCATTTGTTATGCAAATTATTCAGTTTTTAGGGAGGATGCATTTTCTGTGAATTAACCCTGGCTATGCCTGTAGACAAGGAATACAATCCAACAAAACTGCCACATCTAAGCCAAATTGCTTTCTTTCTGTCTCCTCTAATGAGCTGCAGTGGTGGTGCTGTGGTAGCGTTGTCGCCTCACAGTAAAACGTTGTCCTGTTTGATTCTGAGCTAAAGCATCTTCTGTGTGGAGACATGTGTGAATGGGCGTACCTTCATTGAAGGTTGTGCGTCAGAGCTGGCAACTCGGAACGTAAAAATCTACTGCCAATCACAGCGGTTCTGCTGTGGCGACCCCTAACTGGGAAAAGCCAAAAGACACAACAACAACAACATCTGTCTTCTCTAATGATCAAAAAGAAGCAAAATGAGAGACCGGATACTAAGTCTTTCATTGGAGAGGTGTAACCTGCAAGTGATGTGGTTTAATGCAAAATATATTTAACTAAGGTGCGTAGACATTCAATTGAAAGGAATGCTTGCCAGTGAGTGTAAGTGGTCAGAACCCCCTGCCCCATTGTTTAATGCTCTTTCTGAATCATGCAGTGTTAGGTAGACTATTACCCAAATTATTTTAGTTGTATTAATGAGTGGTGACAGTAAGAGCAATGCCTTTGGACCATGATGAAATATGAGTCACTGTGCTGCTAGGAATCATTCGAAAACTCAGTGTTCAGGTTGGTAAAGTGATCTCAGGATTCCTACTAACAATATTCATATTATTATGATTATTATTATTATTATTATTATTATTATTTTATAGCCTGATGTGTTTATAATAGCAGTATTGGCATACTACCCTTCTGAAAGGCCAGCCTAATCCAATTTTCATATCTCATATCTTAACTTTGCTATTACATTATTGGCCATTTGGGAAAAAGCAGTGTAATACCTCTTATTTCTCCAAAAATCAAACAGTCCTGAAAACTATAGGGCCAGAAATCTGAACCTACTTTTGAAAATAAACAAATATGGGTGGAGAGACAGATTTGTCACATGACTATCCCTTTTCTGGAAAATAAAAACTTCCTCTCCAAGATCAAGCAATGTAACACACTATCTTCTTTTAATAAAGAATTAAACAATAAAATGGATATTAATAAATTCAGCCATGGTATGTATGGCTTATCACTCCTTGAAAAAGGAGGTAAGGTCTAACGGTAGGCACTGGCAAAGCATACATGGCCACCTGGCTCATTTACTTTGTGCATTCTTTGATTCTATGATTCCCATAGATTTGTAATCCTACATGTGCTTTACAGGATTTGAACTGTTATTGTTTACCTATTACACTGTTTTCAGTTGTGTTTTCTAAGTAAGGAAATAAAAAGCTCACCACTTAATAGAATGTATGGTTAAAATGCAACAGCTACATCAGTAGCATTCATTCTTATTACTGTGTCATAAGTGGATCTCTGTGCATAGCTCTGTCCACTAAGCAATCCACAGACAGTAACATAGGTCTCTGCAGGGTGAGCCACAATATAGCTTCCTTTCATGATTCACATACAAGTTAATCTCTACAGGGTAAGCTGCAGTATAGCATCCTTTCATGATTCACGCGCAAGTCCAAACTGCTATAATACCTACTGTGCAAAATCCCTTTAGGGGACTGTGCACTATGTTTAGAATTATGGTGACTCATAACTAAGTATAAAGCTGCACCATCAGCTGTATGAAAATTTGGTCTTTTAAATGTGTGACACACACCGCAAATATGGCTGTAGTATGTTGACCCCATATTCATGCCAGTAACACACTTCATGAAAACTTATTTAGAATGTTCACAATATTTTAATGACTTTAGTCTGACTTGAGTTGACTGCACTTTGTGTTTTAAATGCTCAGAATCAGCAGTGTCTAGATTTGTTTTGTTTATTAGACTACCATCTGTGAGTCAGTAATTGCTGAAATGGCCAGCAGTGTGATGAGTGTAGATCTACAGTACAGCATAAACCATAATGCAGTGCAAAGGAGGTACCCCTAATTAACTTAACTAAAAATGAAACCTATGACACAGGACAAAAAGCAAACATTTTTTTTATTTGTTGACCAGGGTAAAGCACTGAACTCCGTGCACCTTTTTCAAATTAAGCCCAGGTGCACTTTCTGGTTAAGTGACTTGCTCAGAGTCACACAGTTAGGCAATGGAGTCTAAGGGAATCAAACCCAGACCACTGCAAACAGCACGCTAACAGCTCTTTAATTCTCTGCACCAACTGCCAGACAATGAATGAATGATCAGCACAGTGCTTAACATCAAGGCAGCTGTTTACTTATCTGTTACAGGCCCAACTTCCAGACTGAAGGAGTTCAGATAAAACATAATTTCCCAGAATCCACTGTGTGCTTAAAGAGAAAATTCTTCAGCTCACTTAGTAATGCTGTATAACTAGGAGTACGGAATAAAAGTGTTATTTAATTTGTTTTGTTGCAGCTTTACATGGTTCATCCTGGCATCCCCCATAACTACAGGCTAATAAACCAGCATTTTCCATATAGCCAACGATTGTTTTTAGTCATAAAAATGACAGGGTCATTTGTCTGAGAGATCTAAATGTCCAAATTTCAGTTTTAATGTTACATGTTCATCAAAAAATATTATTGCGTGCAGTTTGTCATGAACAGCACACTAAGGAGAAGAGAAAGGAAGAATGCAGTGAAAGATTTAAGTACAAAACACAGACCATGACAGGATGAAGGATATTTAACAGTGGACAAAGAAGTACTAGAAAAATAAAATCATCAAGAAATATTTCTTTTGTTAAACTTTATTCCATGGCAGTCAGCAAAGATATAATCATGTCTGGGGATGTTGTTCCTTCTTTCTGAAATTAACTTTTTCTCCTCTAAAAAAGCATATGACAGATCTTAGGCGCCACATGGACATCACTTCCATGTCAGACAATGTATGAAAATGATATAAAGTAAAAAAAAAAAAAAAAAAAAAAATTTATTTTTAAATCTCATTCATTTTTGTTCATTGCTCCTCTCTCAAATTTTTGCTCTTTGTATTTTTTTTCTTAGCTTATATTTACTAAAGGACTCTGTATAATTTGACCTCGCCCTTATGTAAAAATGTACCATTACTCACTTTAATATTTCTTTATACTGTATTTCTTTGTTTGTTTTGTCATTGTTTCTGCTTGGAGCTTTTCTCCCCAGGCCTCTACTGAAAATGGATATGTATCCAGTTAGACTAGCCCAGTCAACAAATGTAAAATAAATAAAATAAATAAAGTAACTGCTGAGGACAATTCAACAAATGTTTACATCCCAACTGAAGTACATTATTGTACTACAAACACAGAATGATAAACAGCTGCTTCCACACAACTTCTAGGAAATTAAATACTTTATTTTTGCCTACAGTTAGTACAAGTGGAACTGGACTGCCCAAAACTTCTGTCCTTTACAATCCTAAATGTTACCCTGGACCCAAGAAATACATAATCAAAAAAGGTGTGCCTGTTGAAATGCCAAGAACCATAACAATGATCTTCAAAAAAAAAAACAGAACAAAAAAAAACTGCAAATGGAGAGAGAATAGATACAAAATGTGAAGCTCTGGTACCTCAGAGTACCCCCCTACTCTGAAGTACAATAACGTCTGTATTACTAAATACAAGCATAAGGCCTTTGGACAAATTGCAGCCGTTGAAAAGGGGGGGGGGGGGGGATTTGTGACAGTGAGTTTCAGAAGTCATTGTTTTTCTATACATTAATTGCAGTTTCCTTTCCTAAATAATGGGACTCCTAAAATCAAGTCTAAGATCTGTTAGGGAGCCACAGTAAAGATGTATAGGAAGCAAAGCCTCCAAATGAAAGGATGCGTCATGCACAACCTTTTAAGCTGTTGGGGAAATAGATGGGGGTTGTCAAGAACCAAGGCTGCACTGCTGGAACAGGCAGACTCTAGATACATTTACTCTCTCACCAAAAAGCAGTGTAAAAAGGTATAATAACTCCATAAGTAAATAAAACAGGTACAAGGTAAAATAAATATAAATATATGTATCTGCAACCTAATATTATGAAAAGTACAGACCGATGAACTAAAGAGGAATCCTTGTTCTTTAAGCAGCTGAATACTTGTTTATAAGATATTCAGAGCTAAGAATGTTAGTTCACATGTTCTTTTCAGCTGACAGTGTTTGTTTACAGGTTATTTAGAGATGGTGATGGTTGTTCACAAGTTATTTAAAGCAGATGGTGCTTGTTTATGAGTTACTTAAAGCTGACTCCTCTTTATCTGCATTTCTTTCTTTTTCAAACAGAAATAAGAAAATCTTAAGTGTAGCAGTTTTGCTAAGTGAGTAAAGCAAAAGCATGTGAAATTATCTGTCTTCAATGTTTATGGTCTTCTCTTCCTTAGCTCACGACTCATTGTCAAGTAAGACCTAAAGGCCAGCTCTCCAAATTGTGTTCTTATGCATCTGCTGAAATAAATGCCTTGTTTCTAAAAATACATACTGTTAAATTCTGATTAAAAGAAACTGTATTTGTGGAATTTAAAACATTATGAGGAATCTGTTTTAGAAATGAGGGTACTTTTAAATATCTACCTTCTTTTTGAGTGTGTGATTGAATGTGATCATTATGTTATGTGAGACGGTACCAGAATGTACACAAAACCATTCAAGAAAAAGACCTGCAAATACCTTTTCATATTTGGAAGCCTTATACATCAAGCACAACTACCTAATTCAGCTGTAGCGATAGAATACCACAGAATCATATACTTAATGAGGGAATAAGCTCTGGATACATTTCATTTTAATTAAGGGAAATGAGAAGACACTACATTCTTTTATGGGTCATATCAATAATTCTGATTTCAGTGTTATTATTTTTTTTAACGTAGTATATCCTTTTATCCAGCATCTATTCATTATTTTGAAAATAACAGAAATGGAAGTCTTGATCAAAAGTATTCCTAAATCTTCACATTCAGAAACTCAGAAGCAGAAAACATCACCAAACATGCCAATCTGTAGTTACAGCCCTTTTATCCAAAGACCACTACGCTGCTGTGTGCTTTCTGGTGTTTTTTAACATGGAAAAGTAGGTTAGTCTTACTTGCCCCATCATGTATTAAATCTAATTAGTTCTGTAAAGGGATGGAATACTAGCACACAGATGCAGGATCCCCACTTTTGTAATCTTATATTAATTTAGCAGTCTGAGTATTAGCATGTTCTAGAAGGAATGCCATGACAATGTTCCAGAAGGATTGCCAAGACAATGGGAAGTGCTAGCTCTGGCCTAGCAGCCATCCTCATGGATGTCTACTACAAACACATGGATTAGCTGAAGTATCTCCTTCCAGTTTGACAACCACAGTTCCAAAAATGATCTCGGATAGATCGAAAAAACTTGTAAAGAAACAAAATATCCACAGCAGCTAGCAAAACTGGAAGGAATCCACAAAGCCAGATACAAGTTTTTTTAGCGCTTTCTTTCACTCTGACAGTTTTTTGTCAGAAAAACTTTTTATTAACTCACAGTATATAGATTGTAGAGGAACTATTTAGAAACGATATTTTGAAAAATCATGTATTTTACATACTTATACATAAGTAATGTACACATTGTTTGAATGTGTCATCATGATTTTTTGAAAAAGTTTGTATATTTTACAATTTTTATTATTTAAAATGTTGGTAAAGTGCACTTTACATCATTTCCTGTAGCACTATATAAAACGGGAGTGTGGGAGAGCTCCCGTTTTTTCTGAAGAAGTTCACGTGTAATTAAAGAGTGAAAGAAAGCGCTAAAAAAACTTGTATCTGGCTTTGTGGATTCCTTCCAGTTTTGCTAGCTGCTGTGGATATTTTGTTTCTTTACAAGTTTTTTCGATCTATCCGAGATCATTTTTGGTTTTTCAGTTGTCTGTACACAGTGGTTAGTTCTTAACGAACAAGGATGGCCGCAGAAGCTTCCTCCCAGGATGCGCTATTGGACGTATCCATTTATCCGACACCAGGCACGGACGGAGCTGATGGAGCTGAAGAGCGTAAGCAGTCCAAGGGGCCTGAGCAGGACTTAATAGACTCTATTACACAACTTGTGTTAAGTTGTTTAAAGGAAAGTCACTTCCGAATGGAAATGAACAAGTTACAAACATGGCAATTACCGTTCCGGACAGTTTCGTCAGGTCTGGAACTTTGTCTGACAAAAGTGTTGCAAGTGTTTTTTTAATGACGAACGGGGAGGTAAAACAGTCGGAACACACTGGCAGTATTTGGGGATACATCAACAAGGAACATGTTAATCCATTCACCGAAGTCCGTGAGGCAACAGGTGAAAAACTAGTAAGTAACATTAATAACAACCTACAGAGTTGTAAAAAACTCATTTTTGATCTTGAAAGATTGGTGAGTAGGCACGCTATGTTACGCTTAGAAATCCAATATCTAAGCGAGTGTATTTCGAGAAATATAGTACCTCAGGGACTCAGGATCGCAAAATTTCCGAATTGTGTTAGTCCTGGGGACGAATTGTGCAACGCTTTGATCAGGCTATACAATGACACAGGTGTTGCCATGATGCGTATCTTGGTAGCACATTATGAGACTGAAGTGTGTAAAATATCTGAGGACATTAAAACTTTAGACGACAAAATTAAACAATTCACGTGGTTCTCACAACTAGTGTCCCTGTATAACAGCATTGAAGCCAAAACTAATCGTTTTAGGGCTACGATTATTGCGAGAAAGCAGAACAAGATGAGAAGGGATATTGTTTCTTATGGGGCAAATGAAGCGTACATTTGTGCACATAATGAAACGAAAAATGACAATAATTTCAAAAAAGACTGTATAACATCATTGACTAGTGTTGTAAAGGAGACAGTTACGGGTACTTCAAACAATGACCGTTTGTCTCCGTCTACAACTTCTATGTCTACAAATCTGGTGAATAATGAGGGCCAGAAAGAAACTGAAGTTAACAATAGGCATGAAACAGTCAATATTGAGGCTCCAAACAATAATGAAGCCTCAGCCTCTACCAGTTTTGCGGAAATTGTCAGTTCTAACACTAATCAAAGGGGTGGCCCTTTTCACCCTTACAACAACCAGACCAAGAGGACTACCAGGTGGTTCAATTCCACCCAATACAAAGGGAAGTCCAAAGGGAAGAACAAAAAGAGATGGTGACAATACCACATGTGGACAATGACTTTTCCATTACTATTGTTAATTACAGTGATTTTTTATTAACAGAATCTTGTGAGAAAGCTTTGAAAAAGGGTTTTAACTTTATTCCATCCAACAGGGTGGAATTGGGTAAATTGCTTGTGGATTTCAGACTTTTTATGCGTAAATTGAATTTGAAGTATAATTTAAAGGATGTATCCACAACCAATTCTACACAGAATAAGGTATTAAGAAAACCAAGTACGTTTAATCCTTCACTAGTGAACACACTTTATGTTTTTCAAAAAATTTGTGAAAAAGAACTTAGGGAAATGAGAGTAGACGATGTACACAACAACTTGACAGGAATGGAATGTGACGCTTTGTTCAACTTGTCTTGCGCTACTGACATTAGGGTCATGAAAGCTGACAAAGGTGGAAAAATCGTGGTCATGAATAAAGTAGACTACGATAAATCTATCACATCTTTGCTCAGTGACATCAACAACTACACTAAGGTCAGCACAGATTACATTTTAAACAGTTACAGGAAGGTGAATACTTTACTGTTTGATATGGTGTGTCAGGGAGAGATAGAAAATTTAGACTATGAGTACATGTTGATAGAACAACCTAGGTTGGCCCATTTTTTTGGTATCCCTAAGTTACAGCATGACATCGAAAATTTAACATTTAGGCCTATAGTATCAGCAAAAAACTCCAAGACGGAGAATATATCTACTTGGTTGGATAACATTTTAAATCCAATAGCCCAAAATGCTGAATATTTCCTTAGGGACTCTTGGCATTTATTGGAAAGACTGAGACAAGGAAATTACAAACTCACTGATGTGAATTTTGCAACTCTTGATGTTAAGAGTTTGTACACTTCTATAGATCAAGAGGTAGGTATTGATTACCTGAGGAATTTCTTAACACACAATACACTTTTGGATAATTCAAAAATTTGTACCATATGTTCCTTAATGGAAGTGGTATTAGACAATTTTTTTAAGTTTAACAACAGTATTTACAAACAAACATCTGGAGTTGCAATGGGGTCTAGGGTAGCACCTGCTTTCGCTAACATTGTCATGTCCAATTGGGAACAAGAATATCTAAGAAAGCACCCACATTTTGATAAGGCAGTCTTCTATGGTAGATACATAGATGATTTGTTTTTTCTGTGGACAGGGAACAAGTTGGAATTTGACAATATGGTGAATGATTTAAACAAAACGACAGATTTTTTGTACTTTAAGACTAGTGGCTTTGGAAGGTTAATCAATTATCTCGATATTAGCCTGTATATTGACTTGTCTAATAACATCTTACATAGTAAAATTTTCAGGAAATCATGTTTTACCAACCAATATTTACACAAAGACAGTCTTCATCCAATACACATGAAGAAAAATGTAATTAAAGGCCAGATGATCAGACTGAGTAGGCTGACGTCAAAAGATAATATTCACAAAGAAGAACTAGTATTGTTAAGAAAATTATTTTTGCAAAGGGGGTATAACAAGCATTGGATAAAAGTGCTAGAAAAAGAGGTGGGAAAACTTAGAAATAGTGTGGCCAAGCCAATACTTACCATTACTGGTAATGAAACATTGAGAGAAATTTCATTAGGACACATAGAAAAAAGAGATGAAAATGACTTTTTGACTGCATTTCCTTTGCCTATATCTAACGAAATGGGACTTATTAGAGAAATTATAGAGAAAAATTGGAGAATTATTCTTGGTAACAGAGAACTAATGTCTTGTGTAGGGATTAGACCAAATTTTACATACAAAAAAGTAATTAACATTAAAAATATTTTGGAAAATAATAATAATTTAAGGAAAACATTGACAAGAGACATTAGTAAAAAGAAAGGGACATTTGCATGCAAGGATTGCAGGCAATGTCGTTATGTCAGTAATACTTCTTTTGTGACATTGAAACACTTAAACAAAACATTTTGGGCGCAGAAGTATTTTAACTGTCACAGTGATCACGTAGTATACATTGCAACTTGTGTAACATGTGACAATTATTACATAGGTAAGACAAAGAGAGTCTTACACCGTAGGATATACGAGCATAATCTAGCGATTAAAAATAAGGACAAGAATAAGTCTTTAGCTAAACATTCTCAAGTATGTGCAGATTTCAAAAAATTTGAATTTTTTGTCCTAGATTTTGTTGAGAAGGGATTGTTAATTGGAGACACAAACAATAGACTAGAACAAAAAGAGGCAATTTGGCAGTTGTGTTTAGGAGCAGATGAACCTCCGGGGTTAAATGAAGTTATAAACATAAAATGTTTTTTGACACACAAGTAACAATAAATAAATATATTTGTTACATAAAATGATGTTTAAAAGATTAACGGTGTGGTATTGTATAGTATTGGGCCCATTTTTTGCATACAAGTGGACATACATATTTAATTTTCTATTCTTATTTTCATTAATACATTTTTATTTATAGTTAATAATGTAGAGACATGTTTATGAGAGTAGATATGTAGTGTCAGTAAACTTAGATTTGTACATATAGGTGTAGAGGTACATTGTACCTATACTACGCACTCTGGAATAGGCTTTACATTCACATATTTTTACACACAAAGTCTTTAATAGAAGAATGACATGGTTTAGAGAACATCATTTTAAAGTACAAGTCAGGTATATATGAGGTAACCATTTTATTTTATTTTATTTTATTTTATTTCATAAAAAGTTTGTCAGAAAAACTTTTTATTAATTCACAGTATATAGATTGTAGAGGAACTATTTAGAAACGATATTTTGAAAAATCATGTATTTTACGTACTTATACATAAGTAATGTACACATTGTTTGAATGTGTCATTATGATTTTTTGAAAAAGTTTGTATATTTTACAATTTTTACTATTTAAAATGTTGGTAAAGTGCACTTTACATCATTTCCTGTAGCACTGTATAAAACGGGAGTGTGGGAGATCTCCCGTTTTTTCTGAAGAAGTTCACGTGTAATTAAAGAGTGAAAGAAAGCGCTAAAAAAACTTGTATCTGGCTTTGTGGATTCCTTCCAGTTTTGTTAGCTGCTGTGGATATTTTGTTTCTTTACAACCACAGTTCCATTACACAATGATTTGCTTATTGGGTTAATAATATATGGGATGATATTCAGTTCATACACTGGATGATTTCCAGAAACATTGGTAGAATTAGTGCAGGCTATGTACGAAGACACAGTGACACAAGTAACAGCAGTGAAGCACGTGACTCCATTTCTTAAGGTCACTTCTTAGGTCTAGTGGCTCTACCTGTCCCAAAGTTGAGTAGAACGCTACAGTCTAACTCTCCATTTGATATATTTTTCCCCACCCCTATCCGGTGCTCCTTACCTCTGAACTCATGTCTCATTTCAGTGGTCTTGCATCTTAAAACTCAATCCTGGGTCCATCTCTCTCTCGCTCTCTTTGTAGCTATTCTGCTTCACTTTATCTACATTCTTTAATTACAGGCCATACCGACCACCTTTATAAACAAGTTATTTATTTTACTGTTTTTAAGCTACCAAACCTGAAGCTGTGTACATTACACATATGAAAGTGTGATTAAATGAGCACAGCCTGTCCAGTTGTACACATAACACATCAAGCTTCTGTGAAAGCTTTTGGGAGGGTGACTTTTTTGGAACTGCATCTCACACTGGACAAGGGAAGGGTCACAATTACACAGCTCTGAGCTGGTTAAAGCCATTCAGCTTTTACTACTCTGAAGAACAACTAGTTTTTAATAGTTAGAGAATGTATTCTTATTAAGCTGTTTAAAACAGAAATAATACACTTTAGGTATGCTGATGAGGTTAAAATAAGCTTGAAACATGTCTAGGTCTGTATCTAATGGGATCTGGTTCACTGCCTAAACTGCATTATTAACAACCTGCATAGGATTATACTTTTTCAATATAGTAAGTAGATTCATGTTTAAGGGAAATTTGGATTTCTTCTATAATAATTTGATGAAGTGTCACCGAAAGAAGAAGTGGTTTGCAAATGACTGTGCATTTGTTAGTTTTCAACAATCAGATGTTGCTGTATATGTCTTTTCATTTGTGGATGATGAGGTATGAGTTTTTTAGAACCCTGCCTATCTCAAACAGAATAGATACTTTTTCAGATTTAGCTACAGAGATTTCTGAAGTGTGTGTGTAGTTCTCCAACAAATATGTACAGCTTATTTTATGAGATGTGAACTTCTGCTGACAGATCCTTTTTGTTCAATATGAATGAACTCAGGACACTAACAGTGTCACAGGTCCAGGTGGACCTGTACATATAAAATAGCTTTAGTCATCATTACTTTTGAATCTTCTGAGTAAAATCATTGTTAACAGTTATGAACTATTCCAACACAAACTAGTTTTTATTAAGCAATAATTTGTCAAAATTCAGTGCCCCAACAAACACAGAAAACACAGCAACCTATGTTGAATTATTCAAAGAAACTCTGTATGGCCATGTCAATGGCTTCATAGATGCTGCCGTACCTACGAGAAATAAGCACAAAGCAAACTGAAAACAAACCACCTTGGTGGAATCCTAAATCAAACAGGTTATACAACAAAAGAAAAAAAGTCATAGCTAAAATTGGGGAGTATAACATCTAAAAAGATAAAAACTCTCTCATCAAATTAAACACACAACTAAGAGAACTAATTAAGTCCAAGAAAACCAATTTTGAGGTTGAGATCACTTCCCATGCCAAAGAAAGCCATAAGGACTTAATCTATGTTAGAATGCTCAAAAGTAGCACACAACAGTGTGCCAAACTGGTGTTTAATGGAGCCACATTCACAGAGCCAGGGGATACACTGGCTGACAAATTCAGCTCCAACTTTACCCACCCCAAACACGCCCAGCCACCCACAAGGAATATAGTCAAACATAACTCTTCCAACTATAAACAGGGTCAAGTTCTAGCTGAGCTCTCTACAGCCAAAAACACAGCCTCTATGAGCCCTGATAATATCTCAGGATGCCTCCTGAATAGCATGAAATATGACTTTTTAGGGTTACTACAGTTTCAGAACAGGCTTTGTGCCATGGTAATGGAGGATTGAACAGTTATCTCACCACATAAGAGTGGACCATCAACAGGTCCCAGGAACTACAATCTCGTTAGTCTGTGTAGTCTTCTATGCAAAACCATGGAATGAACTAGCATAGAAATGACTGAAAATGACACAAGAAACTTTCAGACACAGGACTCAATCCAGTTTGTTTTTATCAAAGGCTGGTCATGCCTACTAAACCTGTTGCACTTCTTCTACAAGGTCACCAAGGCAATGGATGAGGGTAAAACAGTGCATATTGCCTACCATGACCTAGTTACAGCATTTGATACAATACCCCACTTGGGCATTGTAAACAAGCTTATGGATTTAGGAATAAACTCCTATACTGGACAGCCAGCTAACTTACAGAAAGGACCCAAGAAGTTATGACTGGAGAGACCACCTCCACAAAGAAATGGAGACCCTCAGGACAACATATTAGGCCCGCTCTTCTTTGGCATCTCCTTCTTGGTAGTCAAGATCAATGTCAAAGGCTTCTGGCTGACTAAGTTCACAGATGATTGCAAACTTGGAACAGTCATTGAATCCCCAAAAAATACTATTATCTTACAAGAAGGCCTAACACAGACAAGGCACGGCTTAAAATTTAATGACAAGAAATGTATAATAGTATCTTTTAGGAAATTGGCTACACTGGGAAACTACTTCATTGATAAAACACACCTAACAGTTGACCCAGTAGTCAGGAATTTGGGAACACATGTTGATAGTAACTAGACCTTTGACCAACATGTGTCCAAGGTAGTAAGAAGCCATTCTATGTTGCTCAACATATAAATAAGGGCATGGCAGCATTTAGGTCCATGGAAGTCATTGTGACACTGCATACGGCCTTCATTAGACCCATCATTGACAATAATTTCCCCTTCTGTATGTACCTGACTAGGCACATGCAACATCTGGAACAGCTGCAAAAGGTTCCTCACAAAAAAGAATACAGCGTTTAAAGACAATGTCCTGCTGGATCACCTCAAAGCCCTATCTCTATACTCTGTTTCCTACAGAATGCTGACAGGAGATTTATGCCAGGCATACAAGGCATCCTTGGACTCCACTCTGATGGGCCTTTTGCATATCCACAAAACAAAGAGCACCAGAACTACTAGAGAGAAGGATTCAAACTTTGCTTGCAATATAATAGGATATGTTACAGGGATAGATATGTATCTTAAGGAATTTACATTTTTTGGAATAGGCTCCCCATCCATGTAAAGCAGAGGCCTTCCCTAACCCTAATCAAGTGTAACCTTGACTAGTGAGTGGGAAATTGGAAATTCACCTCTGATCTGGCACCTATGATTCTAATGGTCTGAAGCAGTCATTAAATCATGCCCTAACTAACACAGACCCATTATAATAACATTGAAGATACAATAACTCATGGGGCACATTTCAGTTGCATTACTATGCTTATAAAGGCCCTAGTGGTCATTAGCCTAGTATAAACCTATGATCCTATGAACATATTTTTTAGGCTATGCACTGCTGAAATGCTGCATACAGAAACAGTATTGGTATGAGTGTCTGGAATCCTTTCTTCATACAGGAGTGAATGCATATGTTGCATTACATATGTCAGTGTTACAGATTCATAGCTACACACATAACATGTTACCTCTTCATTATATTATGCTTTTGCAGTTAACTGGAATACTAATTTTGCATAAAACACAGAAAAGAGACATGTTTGGCTTACAATTGGCTGATATATTGTGAAATAATATTAAGTAATAAAAAAATATTTTGTTTTCTATTTTGATGCATTTTCTTGTCTGGACATGCTGTGTGTTATAACTCTATAAATGTGTGTGTGTGTGTGTGTGTGTGTGTGTGTGTGTGTGTGTGTGTGTGTGTGTGTGTGTGTGTGTGTGTGTGTGTGTGTGTGTGTGTGTGTGTGTGTGTGTGTGTGTGTGTGTGTGTGTGTGTGTGTGTGTGTGTGTGTGCCTGTAAATACCAACAAAACTATCTTCAGTTACAGCTATAAATGCTGGTACACAGCTGTGTCCATGTGATCAGTACTATATATATGGATTCATAATAGAATTTCAAGTCCTGCTACACTGGAATTAACAAATACCATAACATAAATATTTAAAATGAGAAATGTCATCAGTGCTAATCTTCTGTAATGAAACATCAGCTAAAATCTTAATATCCTCAGTTTTGTTTAGAAGCAAGTATGCAAGGTCACACAAATGTGAAAAAAGGGAACAAATTAAAACAAATTAATTCACCTCTTTATTTTACTCTGGGAGATTAACATTGCAGAAGGCATTCATTTCAACCAACAACATTTATATACCTTTTTATTCTTCTTCTTTCCCTATCTGATGGCTGTCAGAGGTGGTCAGCCTGTAGTTAGTACACTGCTGTGGATGCTGATTGATTCTGGACTTCCTTCATGATGCCTTTTCATACTGTTTGATCCATGGCAATGTTTCTGGCCTCCTGTAGGTCAAGTCACTGGCTTCTCAGGTCTTCTTCAATCTGTTTAGCTCACATCTTCATTGGTGCAGATTTGTGAACTCTCCAGTTCGTAGGGCACTCTCTCCATAACAATCTGTATGGAAAGCTATGAGTGTCTATCCTGTACACGTGTCCAAACCAGCACAGCCTCCTGTTCTGAGTCTGTTTGCTGATCACTGGCTGCTGATCCCATCTAGTCCGGATGCTCTCATTTCTAATGCAGTCATGAAGCGAGATTCCAAAATTTGGTCCAGGCATCACATTTGGAAAACTTTGAGTTTGTTCAGGTATGCCTTAAGGAGGATCCACGTTTCCAGTCCATAAAGGGGATTGGCAAGATCAGTGCAGAGAAAAGGAGAATCTTGGTGACAGAGACATTTGTCCTCTTTGTACACCTAATGCAAAGCAGTGCAACTGAGCACAGTATTCCGCAAAAACATAAATATTTTCTGTAACACCTACTAATAACACTTAAAAATAATAAACATATGTGCATCTTGTATAATGCAAAGATTAACAGCAGACATATGCAGATCTACATTAACTAATTAATTCAGCCTGTAACAGAACTCTGTGGTGCCAAATCATATGATGACGTACTCAATAAAGACCAAGAACAGCAGTTGGTCCCAGCAGTGCCTCACTTTTTAGGTTTAAGGTATTCTAAGAAAAGGTATAACATGCTCACCACTGTCCCGCTACCTTGCCATATATTTTAAAAGTGGTTAAGTAACTGGCCCATCACCTGCTCTCAAAACAGCAGCAGACACAGATGTCATTCAAAATACAGACTAGTTGGAGACATTAAAATGTCTTTTCCCCTTCTATTTGTACATACACCAGAATCACAACAATTTTTGAGAATCATCACTCCACACACACACACACACACACACACACACACACACACACACACACACACACACATACACACACTTTGCATCTGTAGTTGATCTAGTCTTTTCTTTAGCTGCTATTTACAGTTTTTTGACAAAACAACAGTTGAGGGATGCAAATATCTCTGCTATCAGCAGGGATGCCACACAGCATTTACTACTACAATGGCAGTAATCGTATTTATTTACTGGCATTTGTTTACTGGGAGAGCCCGACTGGGTAGGAGCTCATTTTCAAAGGAGGTCCAGGGAGAAAAGTTCCATAGTATTACAAAACATTTCAAGAACAATAGTTTTGCAGTCTTTAAAAATACAAAAAACAACTGCAGTTTAAATAATTATAACAAATTACATATAATATGAAAACATGAGTTATAACAGATATAAGCTATCTGAAAATGATTTAATATTAAGAGAGATTTTAGCAAGTTTACAGAGAAATTAAAGGTAAGTTAGTATTATACAAAGGAATTGAAATAAGTAGTGAGAGAAAGGTAGTCTTATGATATATTTAGAAGCACGCCAAGGGTAAAAAACTGATAGAAGTAATGAAGTAAGTGAAGAAGGGACAGTAAGGAGGTGTAAGGTATGAATAGGTACTTGTTCACAATTAGGGGATATAGCTTATCCTGGTGTTGAGCAAGAACAGAGCTAACATTTGGCTAGGAAGTCTTTCAGAATGTTTTTGAAGGATATGAGAGATGGTACTGACCTGACAGATACAGGTAAGGAGTTCCAGGCCTTAGCAACATGGTATGAGTACAGACAATGCCCAGCAGATTTGATAGCTTTGTGGACAGACAGGAATTTTTGATCATTGGGTCATAATGATCAACTGGAAACATATTTGTGTGGAATGTTATTTAGCGCTGGACAAGCAGATGGATTCTGGATAATTTTATAGGTGGTAAGAATCTGTGTATATTTTACATCTGCACATATACAAATGTCCCTCAGTTTACCTTTCTTCGGCACTGCCTGCTAATTTGAGTGTTCAGTTCACATGTCTATTTACATATTAAAATACAAGGCTCAGCTCTTTCTTCAGTGGATTATTAGCTGGCATTTGGTTCTAGTGCAGTTCTCGCCTTTATGTATTTGAATTCTAATTTTTTGACTGCTTTTCGTATGTAAGTGTGACAACTTTGCTCTGTAGTCTATAGCTGCTATTTGCAGCTTTTTTGACAAAACATCAGTTTAGCTCAAGCCCTCTTATCTATTCTCGGTGACTTGATGTTTTCCCAGCTTCTTACACATAAAGTTTCAACCGTTGTGTTTTGCTCTCATATGTTACAAGTATCCATAATTTACCATTGTAGAAATCTTTTTACCAGTATGCATACTTAGTAACATTTTATCATCAGAGTGGAATATGAGAAAATAATTATTTACGTTTTTATAGATATAATTAAATAAGTTTGTGTATAAAATTACATACTGAATACACTCCTGCTATTTCTGGAGTGAGACAAATAACGCCTGTCTCATTTATATTCATACTGTAATTCTAAATATGTCAAATAATAATGCTCATTTCCTGCTGTCTCCATTTTATCTAACCCTTCCACACTTCCTGCATTCATCATCGTATGCATACATTATGATTCATGCTTGCTGTCTTATACTGTATGCCTAATATTTTGTTCTCCTTACTGTTTTTCTGGTTGCACATTGTCCCACAGTGGCTTATTTATGGGATTTTCTGCCGCTGTTTTGTTTAAATCTATCAATGAATTTCTAGATTATCTTTGACTGCTATTTCCACTGCTACCACTGTTTTGAATTCTTGTTCTAGGGTTGAAGGGCAACTAAACCCTACACATTGTATTTCCTCATCCCAGACTGCATCTGCTTCAGAATAAAATGATCTCTTATTTGTCACATGTAAATAAAACATGTCTTAGCTGTTTCTCTCATTCTGTGCAATGTCTAGGATTTTCATCTTCCTCACTGTTTGCTATATTTGGTTTGCTTTAAATCTCACACTACTTTAGGAATTTGTCTCTATGACACCAAGAGCATATTGACCATCATGTTTTAAGATTTGTTTTGGCAAAAAAAGCCCACGTGTTTATTTATTTAGTAACAGTGCAAAACAGAACAATGAAACAAATAACAAGTTGCTCATTATTTATTTATTTATTTGCGTCTGGTTACCAGGAAGGTCTAAATGGGTTGTGCAACACTCATTTTCAGTGGAGGCCTGGGAATAAAATCTCCAAAGACATATTTAGTGAGAGAAAAATACAAGGACATTATAGCAGATCCTTTGTGATTATAAACAATATTTGAAATATAGTGATTATAGATTCAACACAGACTATAAATCTAGGTGAATGTGACAAGTAGCAGCTACCAAAGAAGGGAAACTAAAAAAAGGGGGGGGGGGGGTCAGTATTGAAAGTAGTTAGGGTAAGTCAGTTGCAGAGGAGTGGAAACAGGAGTACAAGAAGAGAAAAGACAGCAACAGTTAAATATTGACACAGATGTATATTAAAATGTGTAAACAACCTAGGGGACTGACTGCAAAAGTGGTTGAGGGGGCACTGTATTGTTAACTGTATGATCAAGGTTACAGAAATAAAGAAGGTAACGATTCACATCGACAATTATGAAAAGACCAACATTCTACAGTTACAAATGAGAGGAGAAACTGTAGTTTGAGAGAAGGAAATAGTAAGGGGAATGAATCAATAACGAGGAGAAGCTGAGCAGCGGCAGACGTTAGAGCTAATGACATGAGCATGGTGATAGTAAGGGGAATGAGTCAATAACGAGGAGAAGCTGAGCAGCGCAGACGTCAGAGCTAATGACATGAGCATGGTGATAGTAAGGGGAATGAATCAATAATGAGGAGAAGCTGAGCAGCGCAGACGTTAGAGCTAATGACATGAGCATGGTGATAGTAAGGGGAATGAATCAATAACGAGGAGAAGCTGAGCAGCGGCAGACGTTAGAGCTAATGACATGAGCATGGTGATAGTAAGGGGAATGAGTCATTAATGAGGAGAAGCTGAGCAGCGCAGACGTTAGAGCTAATGACATGAGCATGGTGATAGTAAGGGGAATGAATCAATAATGAGGAGAAGCTGAGCAGCGCAGACGTCAGAGCTAATGACATGAGCATGGTGATAGTAAGGGGAATGAGTCAATAACGAGGAGAAGCTGAGCAGCGCAGACGTTAGAGCTAATGACATGAGCATGGTGATAGTAAGCGGAATGAGTCAATAACGAGGAGAAGCTGAGCAGCGCAGACGTCAGAGCTAATGACATGAGCATGGTGATAGTAAGCGGAATGAGTCAATAACGAGGAGAAGCTGAGCAGTGCAGACGTTAGAGCTAATGACATGAGCATGGTGATAGTAAGGGGAATGAGTCAATAACGAGGAGAAGCTGAGCAGCGCAGACGTTAGAGCTAATGACATGAGCATGGTGATAGTAAGGGGAATGAATCAATAACGAGGAGAAGCTGAGCAGCGCAGACGTCAGAGCTAATGACATGAGCATGGTGATAGTAAGGGGAATGAGTCAATAACGAGGAGAAGCTGAGCAGCGCAGACGTTAGAGCTAATGACATGAGCATGGTGATAGTAAGGGGAATGAGTCAATAATGAGGAGAAGCTGAGCAGCGCAGACGTTAGAGCTAATGACATGAGCATGGTGATAGTAAAGGGAATGAGTCAATAACAAGGAGAAGCTGAGCAGCGCAGACGTTAGAGCTAATGACATGAGCATGGTGATAGTAAGGGGAATGAGTCAATAACGAGGAGAAGCTGAGCAGCGCAGACGTCAGAGCTAATGACATGAGCATGGTGATAGTAAGGGGAATGAGTCAATAACGAGGAGAAGCTGAGCAGCGCAGACGTTAGAGCTAATGACATGAGCATGGTGATAGTAAGGGGAATGAGTCAATAATGAGGAGAAGCTGAGCAGCGCAGACGTTAGAGCTAATGAGATGAGCATGGTGACTCTTCTTGAAGCTGGTTTGAGTTTGAATTTGACTGAGAGTAGATGGAATCTGGCTCTAGAGTATGGCCACATGACATGAATACAAGGCTTCACCATATGTATTAGAGGCCTTGCCCTGGTAGGCAAAGTGTTTGACTGTAGAGCAGTGTTCTACTGTAGGATGGTACCACTTCATCAGTGAGACTAGGAAAGAGATTTGGATGGTCCATGTCGAACAGAGTGGGCTGCCTTAAGCTGTGTATATTGAAGACAGTTAAGAAATTCCATTCAGTTGTTTTCATCTAGAGCAATACAGTGAGGAGTTTGCTAGGGAGACCGGAGGCAAATTTTGCTATTTTGTTATAGCATTACTCTAGTAACTTTTGTTGAATAGTATGAAGGTTAGTGTAGATTGGGGCAGCACAGATTAGGCTGGGTAGGAAGCAAGCAGTGGCTGTAGCCTTACAGGCTTGTTCTGATAGGTTTTGATTCCATATAAGGCATCTGTTTTTGGATGTTTTTTTATGATACTGGCTACATGGAGGTCAAATTGTAATATATTGTCCAGGTCAACTCCAAGGAGTTTGGTATTTTGGACAATATCCAGGATAATACTGTTGGAAGAGGTAATGGAAAAATCAGTATGTGTAACAGGACTAGACCTAGATAGGAAAAGCATGGCTTTTATCTTTTTAGCATTGAATGTAAGTTCATGTTGTTGTAGCCAGAGTTCAAAGACGTTCATAGATGGTTACTAGGCTATTGGCCCAAAAGCTATTTAAGACTAGCCAAGGTTATCCCCAAATTTACCAAAACATTGACACATGCATATATACAGAGAGAAAGAGAGAGAGAGAGAGAGAGAGAGAGAACAGAGAAAAGAGAGAGAGTAGCTGGGGCTAGAATGTCAAAAAAGATGATACTGCAGGCTGACAAATGGAGTGAAAGGGGAAGAATCCCTAAAGCTAGTTCCAAGCTTTATAAAAACAAGTACTGTTTGGTATATGAAGAAGAAAACATGCTTTAAAGTGTACTTAAAAGTTGGCAAAGTGTATAAATCATGGGTATGTAATTGGAAACAGCATGAAGAGATCTAAAAATAAATATTAATGTAAAGCAGTTGGGGACAGAAACCATGAAAGGGAAGCTTCCACTCCCAACTATGCATCAAAAATCACCATCATTCATAACTACACATCAGAAAGGGGGAGACTGCCAACTGTGATGGGGTATTTGTTTCAGTGCTGTTTTCAATGAAAATTGTTATTTTATATGAAAATAGGACTGCTAACACCCACTACTCACTCGTGAAGTTGTCGGAAAAGTCAGTTTTGCACATGCTCTGGGATTTAATGAAATACTAACCATTTTTGCTAATTATATAACACAGGCTGGTCAATTAATGTGATGGTGAGAAAATCTGATTCAAAAGTAGGTATGGCTGCCATGAGAAAGACCTCATCATCAGCTCTGAATTGTACACTAGCACTATCGGAGCTGACTGCACTAGTGTTTTCAATAGTGACCTACATACCATATTAGCAAAGGCACCCCCTACACACAAAGAGACACAAACACACATTCAGACACACATGCAAACTCACACACAAGCGAGTATAGGCACGCATGCAGACACACACGCAAATACACACACACACACACACACACACACACACACACACACACACACACACACACACACACACACACACACACACACACACACACACACACACACACACACACACACACACACATTGACTCATCAACAAACAAGCCTTTCACACTCAGTCACACTTCCTGAAGCACTCAGCCATACACTCACATGCACAATCCAACATACACACATCTCAATGCCCTATCTAACCCTCTGAAGTACAACCACCCAAGCATGCATGCACACAAACACACAACCAAACACATTAACATACACCCTGCTCCCATGTCTTCACTAAACATATCTGCACTGTAAGCATACCCATGTCCACCATGTTTTTTACAGTGGTCACCTTTTGCTCCTAGAGTAAAATTTTACTTGGCCAGGTGATGCTTTAAATCACCAAGTTAAGCAAATCAGGAGAAGTGGACATTTCTGTGGAAAAGCACGTGGCAGACAGGAATTAGCCACTCTACTGGACTGATGCATTAGTATACAGCTTTTCCTATGAGACCACTCTCTGTGCTGCTGTCCCTGAGGTCTCTGATTTGGAAAGGCTTAGTCAGATGTGGAAATCTTCCAAGCCAATGCTTCTGCATTACTTCCAGCCTTTCTAAATCCCAGAGATGATCATTAAGCACATTTTCATGAACCAGTTTCAAAACAACCGTTATTTTGTACCAACATTTACTCTCTTATGTTTGTATTTGATCTGATAACCCTTTTTTCACTCATGTAATCAACAATTACTTAAATTCATTCATAAAACTCTACATCTTCTTATTACGAGTGAAAAATTGCTTTCATGTAATTTATATAGTCTAAATTACCTGAATTTGTTTACATTACTTAATATTGCTTACACTATTCATTGTGTTTCAAAAAATGTACTCATGTTTATTTGTGTCCCTTTAGTCGTTAATCTTTTTTTTGAAACAATCATTACTGTATATCACTATTAACTTCCTTATACGGTCACAAAAACTGCTTAATGCTGTTTCTACTGCATTTATGGTTATTACATAAAACTTTACTATATTTTGATTAATGACTCAAATCCGTTAATAGCTAAACAAAGATTCCTTGTAGATATAAATAATGATCTCTGCAGCACCATGACCATTAATCCATTTCGCAGCTGCAATTTTGTAATTGCAAAATAAAAAATACATGCATTCTGTTATTCTAAACTGTAACGTATTTCATTAAATCAGTTATTTGTGCTACCAGTATCAAACTGCATAAGATGTTTTATTAAAAAAAAGTTTTTGAAATTCCTTTTTATTATGAAAATATTCCCTCTGGCTTGTTTATTTCAGTATGTGACTCATGCATTTGTCTAGTCAGTAATTTTATTAACACGATTTTTTTCTTTCATTTGTTCACCTTTTTTTTTTTTTACTAATTCCTACTGCTTTCAAACACAGCTGCTACAAAACAGAGCTGGGTTCATAACCATTTGTTATACACATGACCTCACTGCACAGTCACAGTAACACATTAATAAATGTACAGAAAATGAAAACGATGCACAATGATTCTTTACACCCAACCTTCCTTGCAAAACAGTTGAAGCAGGTGATATGAAGTAATATGAGGGAAAACGCCTCTCATGAATACATGTACAGATTTAACAAGCATTTAACATTGATGCATGTCTGTGAGCAAACCATACAGTTAATATATGACTGCAACCAAGTGCACATTTCCCCTTTTATGAAACAGCGGAAGACAGAGATGAAGAATAATGTATTATATCTGTATTTTAATATATGTTCAAATCTCATATCTGGACATGTGTTTTTTTTTTTTTTTGTGGTTAAAAGAGAAACTAGGAGCTGCTTTAATCTACGTTTATTACAAGGTATCTTAAAACAACAGTTTTCATTGCTTTAGATACATGCTTCGACATTCTGATATCTTAAAATGTTTAATCCGTATTTTCCACAGATGGGCAGCATCAGTTAATTAGCTCATTAATAAACAGTTTTTCTGTTTGAGGGTTTAATACTTTTAGCATTTATTTCTGAAGTAAGGCTAATGCTTCTCAGTGTCCTTTTGGCATTTGCCATTCTCTATTCCTGCATGGCTTCTTACCATTAGATGAGAAAAGTAGTGACCTACAGACAGAGTGAAGATTGCCTTCAACTGTTCTCCTTAAATTTAATTTTACTGTACTACAGCATGTATATTGGACAGGGATTTTGGTCCATGACCATTACAAGGAATTTAAAACTATGGCTTCCTCTTTGATGAATGTAAATATGTGCCGTCATAAAGCTTTAAAACCCTTATTTGCATTTCTTTCCCTAAAGTGTTGATTGATGATTAATATGCACATACATTAAGTGCCTCTTCAGTCAGACAGAGCTATTTTTAATGCACCTCCTTACAATTGGTGCTGTTTTCAAAGACCTTCTGCTATAGGATGTAAAGAATTTCACTGTGGAAAAGATATATACAATATTTTCCAATATGACGTGAGACAAGCTGGTAAGTATGCCCACCAGTGTCAGTACCATTTACCACAAAGCATGCTGGGTGTTCTTTATGAGATGCAGATTATGCAAGCAGAGAGCCATCTGACATTACTGGATCTTAATAATGCTATGTACAGTACTAAGCTGTGGTCCTCATATACAGTGGAAGTGATTTAAAAGGCTGTTTCATAACTACACAATCTTGAAATCATTAGCTGCAAAGCTATAAGGTTAGTAATGATTTCAGATGTGTTTCATTCCTGTCACGATTTCAGGAATCAGCTGCAGGCAGACACAAGGTATGCACATTACAAAGACAGCAACATTGAGTATAAATAAGCAAACAAACAGCCAGGATTTATAACTGCTCTTATTTATTACTTGCAAAAGTTCGACTTTCACACTTCAGGCTTACATATTTTACCCACTGTTTGACTGGTATGTTTAAGTAAATGCAAGGCCTGCTTCCCACCATATGTGTTTTTATAATGGGGAAAATATAAATATTTTACTGTCTTGGCTGACCTACCCAGTGGCTTGCCTAATTAATATCCTTAGCAGTGATGACTTTGCAGCATTCTGTCGCTTTATGCATGAAATTGCAGGAGGCATTTTTAAGCCCTCCAAAGGTACTTCAAAGTAGCATGCTTTAAGGGTTCTGCTTTATAAAGGATATTTCAGTGAACTGTGTAACATTGTTCCACGGTTTATTTAATACTATTTATTTATTTGAATATGTTGTTCTAGAAAATCAAAGCAGAGCCCATTCCAATCCTGGTGGAGAAAAGCTTTACATCACTATATCAGTACAGTTTATGCTTAAAAAATACAATAATATGTATGTACACTTATCACACAGAATATAAAAATTGCAGAATCTATAGAAACTCCATCCAGAATATAGTATAAAACATAACATATAGTAATAATGATGGTCTATACTTTATGCACAACTGTTTATGGAATACATGAAGTGCCACAATTATGCTATAATACAGGGAAAAATAACTTGTTAAGCATGTTCCTAGCTGAAGACTAGATCTTAACAGTGATTCAGCTACTTGACAAAAGCTTCTTAAGCACATAAATGCACTATTAAGACTGGGTCTCATGCTAGAGACTAACAACAAACAGTGCCTGCTAACAAAGAACAAAGGCAGACAAAAACAGCTTTTAAATGCTGTTAGAATGTCACAAAATAACAGAGGAAGAAGGCAAAACAGCTTTTAAAAGGTGTTAGAACTTCAGAAAAGATAAGTGGCAGAAGGTAAAACAGCTATTAAAAGTCGCTAGAACTTCAGTCTGCCACACTTACAAAGAGAAAGTCTGGCAAATCAAAGTGTCTAACAGCTTTTAAACCCAGTAGCTCTACAGAGGGGGGCTTCATTTCTGCCTGTTATCTGTTTGACAGGGCAAAATGCTCTAATGGCTTTGAAAGCTGATAAAACACTTCACACTCCTAGTATACTCACTTTTTTTTTTCCAGAACAGGTAGTATATGGAGCAGATAAATCTCTGTGTTTTACAAAAACGATGATCATGTCACTGATCAGAACCTTTAATTATATCTTCTTAGCATGGATGCCGAGATTCACTCTTGTGCTTCTTCAGGTGCATTTCCTGGCATCGGTAACTTGAACACATAGCAAACTGGTTATGATCGGAGACCCCATCATAATTCTCTATATTATCTGTTTCACAGGTTCATAGCTTCATAGGATTATTCTAAGGCAACAGTATGTCAGCTATTGTAGGCCTAGCCAAAACACGTCATAAAAGACAAACCCTTGAAGATGAGTAATAGTTCAGAACATAATGGTAGGAGGTAGAATTAATTAGGGAGACATAAAGAGAATATAGAAAGAATATTTGGGAAGTATGAGCTATTTAATAACAACCATTATGTGCTCCTAGGAAAGCAGGTTTAAACACCGAGTTTCTGATATAGTTGCAATATTTGTAATATGGTATAAGAACTCATTATAGACTTAAGGAGCATCTAAATAGGTCAATAGTGAGTCTGTGAAGGGAGAAAGCAGTGAAAGGAACAAAAAATGAAAACTATAAGGATATATGGTAACCATTTGAAATGTCAGGCCCCACCAGAATGAGTCTTGAAATGTGGAGACTAAATGGTTCTAAAGAATGGACTTTCATATACTAAGTACGAGATGTCATTTCTCGGAAAATTCCCTCTTCTCGAAGGTATGGTGATGTTGGAGTTAGTATATATAAGTTTGGGGGTGTGGGGGCTTGCCTCCCATATGGGGGGTGCTGGGGGGCTTCCCCCTCTGGCAAAAAGAAGTTTAAAGGAGAAGAGTGATTTTCGACATTTAATCTTCTCCTGTGTTTTTGGGTGGCCACAGGGGTGCAGCGGTTAGCATTGCCGCCTCACAGCAAGAGGCTCTCCGGTTCGATTCTCGGCTGGGGTGCCTTCTGTGCGGAGTCTGCATGTCCTCCCTGTGGTCGCATGGGTTTCCTCCGGGTGCTCCGGTTTCCTCCCACATCCCAAAGACATGATGTAGGTGGATTGGACACTCTAAATTGGCCCTAGGTGTGAGTGTGTGTGTGTGTGTGTGTGTGTGTGTGTGTGTGTGTGTGTGTGTGTGTGTGCCTTCTGTGGAAGGTTGGGCGCCGGGCTGGCAACTCGACACCTTAAAACTCCACTGCCAATCATGAGTGGACAGGTGATCCACTGTGGCGACCCCTAACTGAGAAAAAGCCGAAAGAAGAAGAAAAATAATCTTCTCCTGTGTTTTTAGTCTCTCTCTGTCTTTTTTTTTTTTTTTTTTTTTTTAGCTTTCCGACGGCATTTTGAGTGTTGACATTTCAATAGAGAGCCAAATTTATACCACATGAGGCTAAGGCATGTAAGGGGTTATGCATCTCCTATTATGCAGTTATAGTAAACCTATGTCCTACTAAAATGTTTTTGCACCATTCAGAGTTGCATGTTAGGGGGGATTTTTTTAGTCTAATATTTTTCCAGACGTTTTGAAATTGGTATGGTGAAGGCTGAAAACTATAGTGGGCCTGAGGCAAACCTACTGAAAAAATACTTATATTGTATAATATGGATCCCATATGGATGGGTCAGTTCTTATACATAAATCTCTACAATTACTTTAAAAAAATATTTAATGGCTTATATGCATGTATGTATGTATGTATGTATTTATTTATCACTATTTCTTAACTGGGTAGGTGAGGCGGTGTATTGGTGGTCAGTATATGCGTCTGTCCATTAGTATCCTCTTCATTTCATTTGCACCCCTCTGCTGTCAGATTTTGTACTTGCCTTCCAACTCTTTCCTGGCCTCACAATTTATGTCCAACTTAAGATGTATCGCTCCTGTCTCCAAGTCTTCCTGTCACATCACTTCTGAACCCCAGGACTGAAAACTGAAAACTCCCATCTGCTCTTGTCAAAGTCTCAGTCATTCCTACTGTTAGCAGTTTTGCTTCCCAATACATTTGTTTTATCTTTCTATTTTATTCCCTGGACATTAACCTAATTCTTGCTCATTCTCGTCCTCCTCCTGATGTAATTTCCCATCTCAAGCTCCCATGTCTTTTCTCTGTCTCTCTCTCTCTCTCTCTCTCTTTACCTCATTATACTAGTTTACTATGCTCTTCATTTTTCATGCCCATCTCTGCAAATCAGCTTAAAGGCAGCAACACCTTCCCAGACCTTATTTTGATCACAGCAGTTCCTTCTTGGCTAAGATGAAGAAAGACCTCTTCCCCACACCATTCCGATGTCCAGGTTCTAACCATCTATATCTCCTGTTCTTCCTTCCAATTCCTGGCACAATAATTATAACCCTAGTTCTATGCTGTCTAGCTGTTCATATTGCTACAACTGCAAGAACTTTGGAAAAATCCACTGTATATCTGAGGTCTGGCACCCTGGCACCACATCTTTAACCCTACTAGGTACTATGTTTTGCCAGTCCCCGGGAGGTTTTTGGTTATCACATATACCAACCCATGTGGTCCCCCCCCCAACTCCTGCCCTAGAAACCTCATTCTCCATCTTGTCCATGGTCAGTCCTGGGGCCATTGTAATGATTAACATGCCCTTTCAGTCTGTTCTCTCTTAATCCTACACACTTGACCCTCTTCTGCTGAATGTACACACTCTGCACCTACCTCTTCTGCTCCTTCTGGTTGCTGCCCCCTGGCTAACCTCTTCCTTTTTGGCTGAACCTTCTCCTTTGTCATTCCCTTTCCTATTTGATTCCACCTCTGTTATTGTCTACCCTGCTAGACCTCTTTCTCCTTCTTCCTCCTCCTGTCTGCTGTCAGTCCTTCTATCATAAATACTTGTCCACCACTAGTCCCCGTTCCTAATTCTGCTCCCCTTAATAACTGACTATACCTTCCGCGATTCCTGCCTCCTGCTCCTCTTGTTATCTTTTACCGAGATCCTCATGTTTTCCCCTTATCTTTCTTCTCCAGTCTCGTTTGTCACCCTCTCTAATAGGACATTCGCTCCCATGCTCTTTTTTTTTTTCTTTTCCTGCCTCCTGGTATTCAACTCAGGAGTCTTATTTCAAATGTGTGTGTGTGTGTGTGTGTGTGTGTGTGTGTGTGTGTGTGTGTGTGTGTATGTGCGTGTGTATCTGTATTTCTAGTGTGTGTGCATGTGTGTGTGTCTGTATTTCAAGTGTGTGTGCATGTGTGTGTCTGTCTTTCTGTCTGTCTGCACATGAGCACATACGCACACTCAAATAAGGAATTCAGAAATACTGTTTTGATATACAGGGGGAAATACTGGACATTTTTTGTGGTTTGTGGGAGATTCACTGTGACAGAATCTGCAAAGTTATATTTACAATATAACTCTGCTTTACTGTGCTGTTCAGATAATCTATTGGTCTTTTTTCTTCTGTTCATTTGACAGCATTATCATGATAAAGACCATCTAAATTACAAATGGAACACAACACAGATCTAGAAAGCCAATTTCTGAAACAAGGAGGACAACCAGTTTGTTCTACTATAATGAAGATGCTGGCAAAATGTTTAATTTACTATTTATTTTTATTTATTTATATTTGTTTACAAAATCTTCAACCAGTATGACTATTTTGATGGTGCCTACCTGCCTTTTTAGTTTGTTGATAAGCAGATCGACCTGTCTGACATCACTTTCTTCTGAAAACATAAAAGTCACTTGAGAAGTAAACATGATATTACATTTTTTCCCTACAAGTGGTTTGAACACTTAATCAGGTGAGACGTAACTTAACTACGAGACGAGACGTTCTCTTCTTTTCATTTCTTTCATTTATTGCTCCTTGGCTTATGTCAACATATTTGACATACCGAAAAAATATTGTTTTAGAAATAACTGGTACCTTTAATGCTGTCATCTGGATATTGTGATTATAAAATTGCGTATAGCACTTCAGGGAAATAAATTGACAATGTCAAAAAAAGAATAAGCTTATCTACTGTGTGAAAATAGAAACGGAAAGGCCAATACCATATGAAATAACACTCCTCTAACAGAAAACATTCTGTGCAGAGATAGGGTGAGGCTTTGAATCCAAAAGTAAGAGGGGAAGTTAAAATGAGTAGCAGATGAGATGGTAGAGATTGCTGTAGAATAACCGAAGATGCAGGAATGAACATTATCACTGCTGGATCTAATTCACACTCCATAACTTCCAGCAGAATGAATCGTATAGATTAACATCTGGTGTCCATCCTTCAAAAAGCCGTCAGTCAGAAATGCTTAAGATTCCCACAACAGGAATGCGACTCGAAAGACATGAAGCCAGTAGAGTTACGGTATCATGTTTTTTTTGTTTTTGAGGTTATTTAACCGTTCCAAAATACTGATGCACATTTCCTTAGCTGTTCTGCTAAGGTCATTTGACTTTTTATGTAAATAAGCATAAAAGCAACACTGCAGACAATTAACCCTTTAACTGCTAACTATGGCTAGGAATCATTTGGCCGGCAATTGCTGTATAGCCCACACACTACAGTCCTGCACAATTCACAGATGGACCCATGTGTGATGGAGCTGCAAACACAACAAAAGCATATCTGGAAGAACATAGGTATGTAGCTGGGAACCTCTACACAGTCTGTGGTTCACAACTCTATGAGTGTGAGACTGCACTGCAGAACAGAGGCAAAGATTTACAGGCAAGCAACTATGGGCATAAAGTATAAAAAAAACAGACACAGCCCAGTAACCTGTGACCAAGTAAGGACGGTGTGCTGGTTAGCAGAGCATAGATGAGCAACTATATTACCATTACTTGTGCTGAGTAGACATAAGAGTCATTTTGTAAATGGGATGCAATAGTATCCCTCAGTTTGTAGGGCATGCACTCAAGCGCAATGCCTCAAACACATCCTGCTCATCCACCAAGCATTGCCACAGTTAAGAGATCATTTGGTAAAGTGGATCCTCCCCGTTACTGTATATGTTAATGACATGCCCTCAGTAGTCACACGACAGACTGGGCTTCACAGTACTCTTTAGCTGCAAAAGGTGTCCTCACAGGGACATGCAATTACATATGTACTTACACAGTAGATTGCAGATACTTCAGTCTTCAACATAAATACCTCTAATTTACAGCTGAAGTTCTAGTTAACACACCAGTGTACTCTATAATTTTGTCTCTGCATGTCATTCATGGTCCATTTTTTTCAAATCAAGTGAGTAGAACTATCCAGACAATAAGTACCCACTGTTACTGCTCCAAATACTATAAAAAGTTGGAACAAAATGGCTGATAAGCAGGTTCTTCACCATGTCAGTAGTTATGGTGTACAAACACACATGGAGAGTAATAGTACAGCTGACTTCAGTAGCATCACGTCTATGTACTGAAATAAACTGTGTGAGAAGAAATATGTAACTGTTACTATGCTTGTAATAATTTACTGTATGTAAACAGATGCTCACTGAAACAACTGTGTTTTTACAGACTAATTCCTGTAAACACACTCACTCACTCATATTGGGAATATACAGTGTTCCCCTCTGTAATGTAAGAAACCCTGGGGTCTGGCCATGGAATTTCTCTGTCATAGTCTTGTCATCAATCCAAGGGCACTGTGTGTTACAGCAGTGCTATTGTCAGGACAGCAAACAAATAACTTTATTTGCAGTCCCTCTAAGGAACAACCTACAATGTTTATTTTTAGTTTTATAGTTGCCTTTGATTACTGGGGAAGTCAGACTGGGTAAAGTGCTTTTTCAGCAGAGGCCTTTGGAGAAAAGCTCTACATTACATATATTTGTACAGGTAAAAACAGTGTGAGTTAACAAATACAAATATACTATATAACACTAAGGAATGTATAATTTCAAAGGTGATTACCATGATAATTCCATAGTATAGTATTTATAACATGCTAAAGTAACACATATATGTAGAACAATTCTGTGTTATTTTACAGTTTATATATAACGCTACAATTAAAGTTTAGTACTCAGATAACAGATGAGGCACATCAGTGTTTTAACCACTTTACATATTCATAAACATTCTAAGCCACTGAGTCTAATGACCATTCTTGCCCTGCCAGTACTCTCCATAAGGTTCACAGGTTCATAGCTGTCTACTAGGTTAATGGCTCTGGAGCCTTTACAAGCCTAGCCCATAGGATTACCCTGGCATCGTGCCACCCAATCCTAGTTCCCAGTGCCTCTGTCAAGTAGAGCCACTGGAGTGATCCCCGGGGTGAATTTTCTATTTCCCATCCACTCATCAAGATTTCTCTTGAAGAGGGCCAGTGAGGTGCTCTGCTTGACATGTATGGAAAGTCTATTCCATAGCATGGGCAGTCTCTGGGTTATGAACCTGTCCCTCCAGCATGTTCTGTTGATTGTGGTTAGGAGGTTGAGGTCTCTGGAGCATGTGGTGCGGAGGGATTGGGATTTCTTTAGATGTAGCATTTCTAACAGACCTGGGTCAGAGATGGCTCTGTAAGTCAAGCAGAGATCGCCTCTAAGTAGGCAATATGAGACAGAGAATAGTTGGAGTTTTTTGAGTCTGTCCGTATAGGCCGCACTTTCTTTCTCCAGAACTGCCATACTCAACAAACTTGGAATAAATGTGTGGACACCCATCCAGTCATCTAGTTAACGTTTAAAGGAGGATAGTGAGTTGCACTGCTTGTCATGCAGGGGAAATCTATTCCAGAGCTTTGAAAGGTGCTAGGTTATTAACCTGTCCCTCCACTTGTTTTATTTATCTGTTGGTGAAGATATGGGTCCCTGGCTCTAGTACCAGTGGAGATATTGGAATTGTGGAGATACTGGAGCTTCAGGGCAATTGGGTCAGTAATAATGCTGTAAGAACTCAGAGATCTCCCCCCAGTAGTCTATAAAATGTCAAAAAAAGGGTTAGACCTTCCAGCCACCTTTCTTAGTAGGTCAGAGACTTTAAACAGGTGATATTTTTGGTTAGGAACTTTGGGATCTTTCTAATTGTTTGATAGGTTTAGTGAGATGCATCTCAAGAGGGTATTGTGCTTAATAACTGAACTCATCAATGCTGAATATATGGGGGTGATTACATTCTTAGACTTATGAGTGCTTGAATTGCCAACAAAAGAGTTTGAAAACCGATTTTTCATAGTTTGATGGTATTTGTTCATTCCCCACTGAAGTACATTGGCAGAGTTGGTATATTTAAGAAATAGGGGTGTTTGGGTGCAGGAGGGCTTATCCCCTCCCATGCAAGAAATTGTTTTTTTTTTTTTTTTTTCCATATGTTTTAGATTTGAGCCTTTTTTGCAAGTGGAATAAAAGTTCTAGCTAAATAGTTCTCTGTAATAAAAATAACTAATTCAATCTTTTTTTTAAGTGCTAATTTCCAGGTATCTCAAAACTAAGACTGACCAGGTTGCACAGTACAGGAATTTGCTGCTGGCAGCAAGTATAGCTGACAGACGCAAATAAAGAGCTAACTATATGTGAAACAAAAGGTAACAATAACTACTAGCATGACAGCCAGTATGCCACCTGTAGCACTGACAATCCGGGTTTGATGCCTTGTTACTAGTCAGGGAGGTGTGACAAGAAATACAGCATCTAGTAATGACAGCCAGCAAAACATCTCATCCTGCAACAGATAAAGCAGTTAGCATTGTACTAAGTACACCTGGTAGAATGCAAGACTCTGAAATCAATATGGTAAGAAAACAAGTAAATGTTTTCTCCAGCACTACATAACCAGACTGGCACACAAACACAAAATACCTGCAGCTTATAATACCCCACCATGGGCCTGATGCCTCTGCCTTCCTCACTCCCCACGTTGTGATGGTGCAATGGGACTGGAAGGATCTGAAGTGGTGGGTTAGGCAGGAGGGAGCTGTCATCTTGTGTAGCAAGTTGTAGTAACAGGACAGCACAAATGTAAAATGCACAACACAAAGATAATGATAAAGTTGGCCGGGTTCTACACAGGTAATTATATATTACATGAGAAAAATAAGCACCTGAAATTTGTCACCTTTAATGCGACGGTCTTAACTGGAACATTATAAGTATCAGACTTGAATTAGCAGTATATTATTACTGTTCTTCACCTACATAATGATCTTCTGGCCTCTGTTAGTAAAGGACAGCTCAAAAATGTTAATTGCATAGATCAAAGAGAATGGCAGTGGCCAGTGAGACATCATGATATGTACTGTACATGTTGTCTTTTCATATAATGGAAATAAGGCACATCTTGTGTTCCTTCTGAAAAGAGATGCCTGAACAAAATGGCAGAAACTGAAAATGGGAATAAAGAACACTGCAGCATTGATTAGAACTGTGGTAGCAAATTAAAAATAATGACTTGAAGGTGAGTAAAAGAATACCTCAGCTCTAAAGTAAGGTACCAAGCTAAAGATGAAATGGGAATATGAGAAAAGAGTCAAGGAACTACAGACTAATGGTTGTTAAACTAACGTTCCTCTGCAGAACCTAACAGGAGTAAACATTTTATATCACACAGCTAACAATGTAAAATAAACGTGCATCACCATTTCACATGCATTTCCTTGGGCAAAAGGCAGACATGGGTTCAGCTACTGGGCCCAGGTACTGAAAAGAATAAAAGTGATCAGCTGTTAACAGGTTGCTTCCTGTAATCTAGGGTTTGATTCCCTCAGCCTCCATTTGCCTGCTGTCTGACTCTGAGCAGGTCACAAAACCAGACAGTGCTATGGGGTAATTGGAAAACTGACTAGGCTCCCCAGTGGTCTTCTGGATCACACATCTAGTGACTACCTGTGAATCTATGAACCTCTAGACAGGAAGGGATGTTAGTGAGTGGCTGATGTTGTCTCCCCAGCTTCAGAGAGACAGGGAAGGATTGATCTCCCTCTTCAGATGGAGAGAGTTTGGTAGAGTCCTATTACAGGAACATCATTTGGGGTGAATGTTAAGCATGAAGCCCCTTACAATAAGACTATGGTTGGTTCGTCCTCCCCAAACCCTAGTATTGAAATTCTGCACAAAACTCTTTTTATTTTTAATTCAGTCAGCATTCAAAATCTTGCTGTTTATAATCATGACACAGAGCTGTGTTTACTCAGATAAGCAAGAAGTAAGTATCAGACATTAGTTGATTGACTTTGTTAAAGTTTGCAACACAATGAACACTAAACCACGAGTCTACAATAGTTAATAGTAAACATCAGGAACAAAGCACAGCCTGTTGACAACCTTTTCACTAAATGATTTTGCCAAATTGCTCTCGTACAAAAAACTGCATGTAATTAAACCTGAATTGACCGTGATGAGCAGAATTAAGTACTGGAGAACATTAACTAATATGTCTGAGTCTTGTCTAAAAGTGGAAAAGTACATCTGTTTTGATTTTAAGCTATATTAAACCAGATGCAAAAAGCATTTGTCTATTCTAACCCTGCAGCAGAAATCATTAAATCATTGCCTGTTTCATTTGGGCTTAAATTAGCTAAATTATCACAAAGGCAAAAGCACTGAACACAATGAAAAAATATTTATCAGTGAAGTAATATTATAAGCGTAAACTGTAGCTGTACTAATTTGTCTTTGAGAGTGATAAACCTTCCTGTAAGTTACACACAACAGCATAAGAGCAGCTTCCTACACATACGCACCTCATAAATAAATGAATAAATACTGCAGAAGCTGGCCATTCTATGCTTTAGAGCAGTACTAATAGTTGTGCATGACCACACCAAGCAGCTTGAGTGCTCACTGCAGTGAAAGGCTTTCTGCTGGGTTTCCCATTTCTCATGTGCATTTCTTTGGGGGAGGAGGTATTCAGAAATATTAAGCACTTCAACACCATGCTATTCCTCAGCTTATTCTCTGTTTCTGCTACTGAACCATCTCTCATTCTGCCATGACTCAATAACAGCTCTCAACATCTCTCAAACTCTATAAAAACTTCCTCCACACATCGCACCACACCTATTTAATGACACCGTTCATCCATCTACAACCCCTTTTTCCCATTTTTGCTCATGGGGGTCAGGGTGTCACTTCAACACTGACAGTCATCTAGAGTCAAGGTTTACACCGCCACATGGCTAGCCCTGACATGGTAGTTTTTCCACACCGCACTTTCACACCTATGGCCAGTTTAGAGTGTCCAATCCACCTACTGCATGTCTTTGGAATGTCGGAGAAAACTGGAGTACCAGGATGAAACCCACGCAAACACAAGGAGAACACGCAAACTCCACACATAAAGCACGCCAGCTGAGAAACGAATCAGGAGACCTCTTGCTGTGAGGATGCACAATATATCTACTGTGCCACTGTGCCACCCCTCATCTTTACCCCAAATATAGACTAACTCCATTTCAACTCAAGTCAAAATAAAATTAAGAGGAAAAATTCTCCCCAAAAAACAAGAATCAATATTAGCCCAATACAGTAAAATCCCTGTAAGAGGAAACATTAATCCTAATCCGGGCACCTTTCACAACCAACATCAAGACCCTGCCACACACCACTCTAACCCCACAACAGCCCACTCCCCACCCCAGTAGTCTAACTTTTGCCATCATAAATATTAGAAGCATGAGAAATAAAACTACTATACTGCATGCCTGGATTACCCAACATAAGCCCAATATTCTTCCTTTAACTGAAACTTGGCTTTAATCCAGCAAAAATGACTCCATAATTCACCTTCAGCTATAATATCAGCTGTACTGCAGTATAAAGAGGAAAGGTAGAGGTATTGTTTTAGTATTTCCCAACAACTACCACATTTCACACTTCAAGAGAACAATACCAAAATCTAATTCAGCTTATTACTTTCCTGAAAATAAATGTGTATAACTGTCCTTTACATCCATCCTGACAACAATACAGCTACACTGGAAGATATCCTACATTGGATATCCATAACAATTCCACAAGCAAAAATACAACTAGCTGATGTCAATATCAATTGGTTGGACATAATCTCTAACTCCCCTACATCTAGCATGAACTTGTACATTTTCAGACAACTAATTAATAGCCGCACACATTACAGCAAGACATCAACTTCCTTATCAGATGGGATCCTAGTATCAGACCCTAGCAAATTTATCACCACAGGTAAAATGTCAGATTCTTCCAGTGACCATCTCCAAATTTATACACTCAGACATCTCGCACATCCACTTAAACAACACATTAAAAAACAACATGCAACCTTTCCAAATTTAACCTAGAAATACTCATTACTACCCTATCTTCTTTTAACCTGAATATCTTAAAAATCACCCCCTTTGATAACACTGTAAATAAATCCAATAATACTTTCCTACATATCTTAAATAGTCTTGCACCTCCTAGAAGGAAGAGGCTTAATACAAATAACGCAATGTGGTTATCAAGAAAGAGTAGAAGTCTAATGTAGGATAGGGAAAAATCATAAAACAAATGGCAAAAAATATAAAACACAATATCTCAAAAAATTTAGAATGTTCTGCAACTGTACTAAAAAGCAAATAAATGAAGATAAAAACTATACTTTAACAACATTCACAACAATAATAAACACAACCCTAAAAAATTCTGATCAGCCATTAAAGGAATGTTACATCAAGGTTAAAAATTCAGCCCTAACCCCACTGCCAATAACTCACTACTCAAAAACTGCAACAAAATTTAACCCTTATTTCATAGATAGTATAGCATGCCTGACTAAGGATTACCCAACATCTAATCTCAACCTTGCCCAACAGCCATATATCACCACATCCAGTTTCACCTTCAAACCTGCTCTAAAATAATATATGAAACTTCTTTTAAACAAACTCAAACCATGCTCTACTTCAGTTGGTGATGTTAAAATAGCAGCCAAAAACATTGCCTATCCTGCCTCAGTCTTTATATGTAGGTCAATCCAGAAATCCCATGATCCTTCTCTCTGGAAAAAAAAATCACACATTATCCCTCTACACAAAGGAGGAAATTCAACAGATCTCACTAACTCCAGACCTATAGCAATTTTATCCTCCCTGCAAAATAATTGAAAATGTATTTCAAAAACAATTGCTAAACTCCTGGAGGAAGAACTCATATCTCCCACACAACACAGCTTCCATAGTACTAGCATTGCACTTCTAATCTATATAGATACTGTCAATAAAGCTAGAGATAATGGCAAATTAGACTCCTCCTTATTTTTATACTTGCAGAAAGCCTTTTACACAGATTGTCACAGAAAATATTTACTTCAAATGTCATCACTAGGTCTATCTCAGCCCACCCTTCTGTGGTTCAAAGGCTTCTTGTCCAATAGGTATCAGTCAGGAAATGGCACTCTACCCTTTCTCCATACTTCCCAGTTACCACCAGTGTACCACAAGACTCTAGCCTTGGTCCCCTCCTCTTTAACATTCTCACCAACACCCTCCACATATTCACACAACAGGCTTCCATAATACAATATGCAGATGACTCCACACTCAAATGCAGACAACCTGGCATATTTCTAAAAATTACTTAGGAAGCTTTAACAGTCACTGACACATGGCTTTGTAACTCACAACTCATGCTCAACCAAAACAATAAACAGCAAACTGCTTATTTTCCCCAAATCTCGCTTTCGAAAAAAAAAAAAAATAAATCCTCCCTTTTAAGAATACAATTATTGAAGTCACTTCTCATAGTAAATTATTAGGAATGATAATGGATGATAATATTAAAAATTGACCTGCACATACAAAATTGCATAAAAAAACTCACCAAAACCTAGGGATGCTTTAAAGTCACAAATATTCTCACCCATGCAAATAAAACTAAATTTGTCACTACTTACCTCCTCCCCTCACTACTTTATGGTGCTCCCATCCTTACTAACCTCCAGGCATCACAAAAAGCAAAACTTGAACAATAATATAATAAAGTGGCTAAATTTTCATCAAATACTCCTTTCAGATGCTACCATTGTACAGCACTAAAAAGCCCAAACTGGTTAGAACTATCCTATATACTAACATACTGAATAGACAGCTTCTTACCACAAATAAAATTATCCAGCATCCATTTACTTGTCCAGTACTCACTACCATTCTACACAAATATGTTCTCACTTGGTTATTATGATCCAATGACCAAAAACTATCAAATCTCCTGGGCATGGTCTGTACTCATACCATGTTGCTAAGGCCTGGAACTCCTTACCTGTATCCATTAGGTCAATACTCTCCCGTCAGTTCTTTAAAAACCTTCTGAAAGACTTTTTAGCCAAAATCTGGCTCTGTTCTTGTTCAACCCCAGGATAAAATATATCTCTAAATATGAACAAGTACCTCTGTATATCTTATACCACCTTACTCCCCCTTCTTCACTGACTTTTTTTCTTCAATCAATTTCTCTCTCCTAACTCTCTTTCTAAATATGCCATAACCCTGTTCTTTTTTCTTTATGACTTTATACTGCAGCTCCTGTTTGTCTTTACAAACTTACCTCATTATGTCTAATTTGGTATAATTATTCAAACTGCAGATGTTTTGCATTACTTTTGAAGAATGGGGGAAAGGAACCTTTGACCATTGGTCAGAGGCAATAAATGTCACTTTACTGAGCCTTTATCCAAAAAGTCCAGGTTAAAATTAGCTATAAAGTGTTAAAATACACTTTAAAGTTTTTGAAGCAGATTATACAATGTTTAAGGATCACTTTTTACTACAAATAAGTTTTAGCAGGTAGGATTTTCCACTTACTGTTGGCAGGTTTGCAGGATCTCTTGTGAGTTATTCAACGTTTTTAGCCAGTGGAATTGTTGTCCTTCTTAATGGAGTCTGAGATTTCAGTCATTAAAACCTGTAGGTAGTTTTCAAAAAATATACCAAAAGTCCTCAAGTAGGTAAAAAGCTCTTTATTTTTCTTCTCCAGTATGGTAGATAAGCTCTGTGTGCTCATGTCACACCAGTACAGGATATTTAGAACTTTGCAAAAGCACTGAACATTTCTGAATATCCACTCTGTATCTGCCTTCACCCAGTGACCTGTTACTGCAGACTGCAAATCTGCTGGCTTCAGCTATTCACTATGGATGGGTCACCAAGTATGCAACTTCCTTTTTGTCCAAATATGGACACTACATTTAAATGCCGCTGTCACTTACTAGAAGCTTCAGTATGCAGTGCAACTAGACTTTTGCAATACCTACATTATACTGGCACCAAATGATGTCACACAGTGCTGACTATTCTATCCAAATTCTTCCTGACTCTGAAATAAACCTCACAGTTCATTACAGATATAGAAAGCTTTTGTTTCTCCCTACTATCTCCCTTCTACCGTGTTGTTTTTAAGTCTTTTCCTGATCCTTTCCTCTTCTTCTCCCTTTTTCTACAACTCTTTCTTACCAGCCACCTCTGAGTGTACCGCACCCTTCTCCCTTGTTGCATCATATGTTTAGGGGGGTACCACCTGCCTTCTTATGCCCCCCCTCTCCATCTGTCTCTCTACAGGCCGTAAGAAGGGTTTAAATACTAGCTTATCAGAAGAAAATCATGCCACCCTTCTGCAAAAATTTGCTAGATTTTACATCCTGCCTGCCCATTCCAAATTAAGTGTGCTGCTTGAGAGGTTCAGCTGCATCCTGTCTACCATGCAATGACCTACAAGGCATATTAAGCATAATTAAAATTTGCCATAGAAATGAGTGGAGTTTAAGCAAGAAATCTGTTTCATATGAAACCTAGAGTTCAGTCTACAAACTCCGTAATTATTAGAGAATGCTGACTCTCTTATATCCCTACTTTGCTTTCTAACAACATTAACAGGCCATGCAGTCAAACAGTTTTATCAATAATTCTAAATACTTGCCCATAATATGAAATGTTTATTTATAACACTGTTTGCTAGTCATGATTAAACCAAACTCGATCTTTGTGGAGAGCCTAAATGGTGAATTATGTTAAACTCAGAGTGGTGTTAGTGTCTTACAACATCTTTTGACATCTCTGCCAACCTTTGCTATGCTACTAAACTCTACTGCACTTCTTTTTGTGAAACGATGTCTTCATATCAGAGGACTTTTATTGTTGACACATCCCTTCCCTTTCAGTCTTCCACAGAACGTGTCCTGATGCTGTCTTACATAACTGTTTTTGGCTGCACATTTTTCAACCAAGCTTCGTCACAAAAAAAAAATAATTTTAGCTTGACTGGTTGGCCAGAAGCTTGTCAGTGTCAGTGGTTCAAAAGTGAGCACTCTTGCCTTTGATGCTGGAAAATCGTAAGGTTCTGGTTTATGTTGCCCCAGGCACTGCTTGGATTTATTTTCTAGTACTGACATGGCAGAGCTGCATAAGTAGGGTTGCCACCTGTCAGGAAATTTTCCTGGCAGTCAGGAAATTAGGACCTCCTTCAAAAAATCAAGAAATTAGAGTCTCTGTCAGGAAATTCACTTTTGGTGATAGTTTCTTGTAAGGCAGTTTGAATCATTTGATTTTATTTATACTGAATTTCTTAACTGGGGTAGAGCACAAATCCCACTAGACCTATTTCATTCTCAGACTAGGACAGCTCTTCATGCTAACAGCTAACATATTTCTGAAATGTATTTACCAAAATGTTTACTGTTTCACTGGGATTCCTTATCTGCATTTAAATTATTTTTGTCCAAATCCTATTTTGTTTGTTTCAAATGTAAAATATGAGGAATATCAGGCAGTTAGACTAATCAAAATAATACTTTAAATGATGAATCTTAGAAGAAATATATTAAAAATTAGAAGTGTTCTTTTTTATAAACATGAAACAATGGATCTTTCCTCCAGTTAAACTTTATGCTCTATGTGGTAAAATTATATATGGTTTATCCTCAGTATAAATAATATTGTAAATATGAATAAAACCTCAATTCAGAAAATTGTAAAGTACACATTGCAGGAAGCAGTGTTCAAATATGATACATTCTTCCTCTGGTCCATGTTTATCTCATGTAATTTAATAATTTTGGCAAACATACCAGTTGCCAAAACCATATTACACATATAATTTAAAACATGCTACATATTCATGCATTTATTTATCTGTTGCATTCAGCATATTATTTACTTTTCTTTTCTTTTTCTGTTTTTCTAAACTTCTGCTAGCATATTTACTAAATCTGAAAGATAAGTAACTTGCATTTTCTAATCAAAATAGGTTTTTCAGTGTATAGAATTAATGATAAGGCTTTTGTCAGATTTTTGCCCCTTCCAAATGTGGCTATCCTAAGCAAAAGTGGGGTGCTGCTCCCCTCAAAAGTGCCACCATTCCCATGAGATTTTAAGTCAAGGTCCCATATACAACAGTTGTTGGCAGGCCAGGGCATGTAAAAGATCCTGTGGCACTTATCAAAAAAATAAATAAATAAAAAAAGCTATAAAGATAATTTTATACTGGCAGGAGATTTTAATTGCATTTTGGACAACATAGATATGAGTGCCTTACAAATCTTAAATTGACTGCCATAGTTAAAGCTTTCAAAAAATTGATTACTAATCTTAATTTAAAAGAATTGATGGCAAGTATTAGTAAAGATTCTCTATTTTTCAATCATTATTCTTTTGTATATAGTACTCAGACTAGAATAGCTAGAATCTTAGTCTCCTTGAATTTGCAATATAACACTGAAATAAATAAGGTTATTCCATGTCCATTTTCAGATCATAATGCTTCACATTTCGATTAACAAATCAGTAAGAGAAATGCATTAATAACATACAGAATTCTTGTCTGTCTAATCAACCCAATTTTAAAGATTGTATGATTAAAGAAATTGCAAAATATATAGAGTTGAATAACAATAAATCAATTAACGATGTTATACTATGTGATAGCTTTATCATTCATATTTATCAAAAATTGTAACAATGGTGCTATAGAAAATTAAAAGAATGGAATGAGAATTTAAAGAAACTCCAAAATACTTTAAACAGAATTAGAAATGCAAAAAGAGCATAAAGAAAAGAAAAAAATAATGAAGAACTTAATAAAAAATATCAACAAATCTTAACTCATAAAACTGTGTTTGCTCCGTAAAGAATAAAACTGAATTCTTATGCATCCATGCCTAAATGTCTTCACAGATTTGTTAACAGATCTAATTTATGGGTAAAAGAAATCAATTTAACTCTTTAATTAATGAGATTAATGATAAATCCTATCATTAATTATATTTAAGAACTATTTTAAAAACCTGAATATTGAAAATAACTAATCTCATGAAAATTATTACTTTTACTAAAATTAAAGGACAAATTGAAAAATTAATAGTAATACGGCACCTGGACATGATGGTAATATTTCAGAAATGTATAAACTTTTACCACACAATATGTTTTTATTTTGGAAGTATGTGTGCCAGTACAAACTAAATGTGAAATTCCTCCTTCATGGAAATATTGCTTAATATCTCTGACACTTAAACAACATAAAAATCCCAAAAAGATGCACATCTTATAAACATATTTCATTATTAAATACAGATTACAAAAAATGTATATCTATTTTAACTGACATAATAAAAATCTTTGTAAAACATCTATTGCATGAATGATCAGTCAGGATTTGTATTTTTCATAAAAGACTCAAGCTAATATAAAGGAATTGACTTATAGTTCTAGCTAAGACTTAAAAAAAAAAAAAAAAAAAGTCAGGAGCGACCAAGACAGCATAAACAGCAGCAATCAATCTATTCATAAAAAATGTTTTATTAATGACATGAGGTGAGTGCTTTCACATAAAATGCTTCTTCAGACCTTCAAAACAGATAAAATATAACAGCCATATATATATTCAAACCAACCAATCCTAGGACACTACTAATCATACTTGCCTAGGCACATAAAGAGACAACACATCAGAACTAAAAAAATGACATATGAACTAATATAAAACGTATAATAATAACATATAAAACTAAAAATCTATATGTAAAAATAACTATAACACAAGAGAATATATATAAATATAAAAAAAATCTAAAACAAAATAAAACTTATTTAGGTATTCTACGTTTTTTAAGCAAGGGCTTAATGGAGGCTCGCTCATTCAAACCAGAATCTCCATAAGCCCTCAAAATAATCATCCAATTTGTTTCTCTACGTTTGGTGTGATTCCGAACATCTCCCATTCTAATCCCTGGAGTGATGATGTCAATGACCCTGAATATAAAATTATGTATTTCACCACACTCCAAAACATGTTTGGAGAGGGCATTATGCACCAAGTTCTTCCGTATGCAATACATATGCTCTCTCATCCTTTCCCATAGGGATCTATTAGTCTTCCCCACGTAGAATGATTTGCATACAACACACTCCGCTAAATATACAAGATTGGTAGATCTACAATTCGCATTAACCCTAAAGGTGAATCTTCTGTTCAAATCTGGGTGGTCAAAAAATACAGATGTATTGATCACTTCATAGAAGTTACAGCTGCCACAGGGCAGTGTAACTCCTAATGATACATAGAGAGTGTTATATTCCCTACTACTACATAACAACCTTTTTAAATTCATCTTATTCCTATATAGAAAAGATGGACATGGACCAACAATATCACCAATCTGTGGATCTACCTGTAAAATAGACAAATGTTCACTGAACAGATCACTTAGTGATCTATGGTCTCATGTATAAAACAAAGGGACCTTCACACAACCACGCTGGGTCATAGGGGAAACAGATGATTTTACTAATGACTCTGTCTTAGGGCCATAATAAGGGGCTGCTACACCCTGCCTAAGATCACCCAACAATTTCCTGCTCTGCATGTCAATGAAAGAGAATGGAACTCTTGCATGCAGTTCAGATGCCATTATAGTATTGTTTTTGTTTAATTAATGTTGTAAAAAAAAAGCTTCATTTTTAATGCATTTTTTGCATGACTGGGCCCCTCCAACAATAATCAGGCCCTATGCAGCTGCCTAGGTCACCTAGTGCTGGATACAGCCTTGATATTGTATTATCTATTCAGCCATGTGTCCATGTTTCTGTTTTTTTTTTTTAAATAGACAGGAACAAACAGGTATTTTAAGAAAGAATTAAGGCCATATTAGGCACATTAACCATAACATAAGGTGAATGCATTAGTCAAACATTTGAAGGGTGGTAATAGTAATGGCCAATTCTGTGCTTTTAAATGTCAGTGCACAGGAAAAAAAATGAGTTTTAACATCAGAGATGCAGATAGAGGAACTATTTTACTGACCAGAGAGGTGCCTGACAGTGCAAACTACAGAATTAGTAGCCGCCTGGACTTTACCCTACAGTTAGCATTTTTCAAAGATTGAAGCTGAAACTACACCAGTTAGAAAAATGAAATGTGACTGGAAAATGAATTTATCTTGATTACTTTTATTTATCATTCATTGATGGGGTAGAACACTGACCCAAGTGGAGTATTTTCAGTCTCAGCCAAGAAAAAGTGAACACAAAGTAATAGAAGACAAAGAAGTAAATTACAGTATAGATGAATAGTACAACCACGCTACTGAACATGCAAAAATATTAAAGCAGCATAGCAGAAGCCTGTCTAATATAATGGGATTCTACCTAGTACTATATCTAGCAGGCAAAAGCCAAAATGTATAGTTTGTTTTTACTCCAATTACATTTTAATGTATATTTATTAATTCTTTGTTGACCAGTTTAGTCCCATTGGGCTACTAGCCTCTTTTTGGGGGAGACCTGAGGTGGGATTTATACTGCTAAGGGAAATTTGGCCAGGGCATCAGGGAACTTCCCCTACTCTTGGTAGCTGGGGGAAGGCTTTGTCTGTTACACATACTGACTTCTTGTTTCCTGTCTAGGCATGGAGGCAGCCAGGTGAAACAGGGAGACAATATGGCTGATTCAGCTATTGCTGGAAATGGAGTGAAAGTTGCTGAAAATGTAGTTGAAATGGTAGAATCTCTACCAGAAGTTTTTTTTTCTGTTGATGTGGGTGCAGAAAAAACAGTGACATTGGAGGAAAAGGAGATTGTAGTTATAACTGAGATGGATTCAGAGGAAAACTTTCAGAGGAGATCATTTGAAGGAGAGACAGTTACCTCTAAAAAATGCATAATTACAACCCTCCAATCGGGGGGGTGGGTTATTATTTGGAAGAAATGGCAAACCAAAGTCAGCCAGAAAAGTGGAGCAGCAATTTCAAGGAGCAACAGCATGGAAAATATAAGAAGAAAAAGGAGAAGAAGTGACTTTGCCAGAAAAAGTTCCAGAGACAAAAACTTATGCATAAACTGTTGTAGAAAGAGCAAAGAAGAAACAAGAAATAAAAGAAACAAAAAAAAGTATACAGTATGTGTGAGAAGCAAAAAAAGAAGAAAGTCTGGACTGGTATTAGGTTTGGGACTCTGTCATAGCACCTCTACGTGTCAAAGCAAAAGAGGTAAGAGCATTTATTTTAATTAATAAAGAGACTTTTTGTGACTTCATATTTGAGATTGGGCAGGCCATGGACAATTTATTGGGTGCACATGAACAAAAGAAAAATATTTATCCATGGTCAGAATATGTGCTTCAAGCTTTTTACAGACAAAAAAAGAATAATGATCCAGTTTAGAATTGAAGTTGAAACAAAAGAACTGAAACAATATGTGTTTTCTATATGTAGAGAAGTAATAGACACTACAAAATATATGATGAAAGAGGACTATGGACTGGGGGATAGGAATGTGGAGTAATACTGAGAATGAATAATTATAATGCTATGCATGTGAGTAGTATTATTAATGTTCATGGCAATAGGGGGTTTGTGAAATACAGGGGTCAACCAAAGACTTATTTTTGTGGAAAAATGATCATTTGATCAATGAATGTGATAAAAATGTTATTTATGTGATAAAACAGGACATAATGTAAAAATATGATTTAAAGTGCAAAGAATGTGGCAATATTGGTCATTCATGGATAGAATGTGAAATGAATGCACAAGAAAATGAAGTTATACAGGAGAAAAAGATAGAAAAGTGTGTTATACAAGAAAATGTACAAAAAGATATGACTGATAAAGATCTTATACATGAAGTTAAAGAAAGTAACAAGGAAAAAGAAAAACAGAAGACAAGTAAGGAAGAAGGTGATTGGTGCACAGTAAGAAATAAAAATAATTCAATAGGGAAAAGAGTTAAAGAAAGAAAAAGAAAATTCAAAAATATAATGCTTAGAGAAAATAAGAAAGGAAAGGGATAGACATTTTATTATACTAAATGTTCTTAAAAGCTCAATATATCAGCTTTAAATGGGAACAGTATGAAAAATCTTAAGAGGAGAATAGGTATATTGTAACAATGTGCTGCAGTAGATGCACATATTATTGTTTTAGAAGATATCAGATTATTAACAGAGGAAGAAAGAATACAAACTGAAAAACTTTGGAACTGTGCAATAGTTTGGAACAGGGGGAAAGAAACATGCTCAAGCATATGTATATTATGTCAAAAAAGCATTAAAATATTAGAGGTAGCCAAAGTGGAACTAAGAAGAAATACACTAATAGACCTGAGGTGGAAAAAATGTGTGTATAGAATTATAGCTTTATATGCATATGTAACAAAAAAAGAGAGAGAAAGAATGTTTAAAAATATTTTTGAATATGTTTGTGTAAATATAGACATTATGGTGGTGAGTGATTTTAATTGTAATTTAAGAAAAAATAAGAGCAATTGTAATGTTAAAATGATTAAAGAGATTATGAGAAGTAGAAAGCTAAGTGTATGGGAGAATAACCACTGGACCTACAAAAAGAATGAAATTAGGACAGAAATTGATTATTTTTAATATCTGATAGCTTAAAAGTTATAAAAAAGGCAGGGGCGGCTCGTGGCATAGGGCTGCCGGACTGCAGCCCCCTCAAAAATAAAAAGAGAAAGAAAAATAAAAAAAAAATATTTTCGAAATTCGCGGACTTGGCATGCGCATGCAGTCCCGACTACTGTCGGTCTATCGCGCGTCAGGCCGTCCCCATAGGGGACACAAGGAGGCGATGTGCACACAGTGCACAGACTCGTCAAGATATATGTTAAGCATATTAGGATCTCGCAGGTCTTTCAGTATTGCGCGGGAAGGATGTACGTTAGCTGGATATATTCAGGTAAGGTGCCTTTTAATTTACAATGTTTATTTGTATGGTGCTTATGCTTTACTGGAGTTTGTGCTTTTTAATTTACAATGTTTATTTGTGTGTATGGTGCTTATGCTTTACTGGAGTTTGTGTATGGTGCTTATGCTTTACTGGAGTTTGTGTATGGTGCTTTACTGGAGTTTGTGTATGGTGCTTATGCTTTACTGGAGTTTGTGTATGGTGCTTATGCTTTACTGGAGTTTGTGTATGGTGCTTTACTGGAGTTTGTGTATGGTGCTTATGCTTTACTGGAGTTTGTGTATGGTGCTTTACTGGAGTTTGTGTATGGTGCTTATGCTTTACTGGAGTTTGTGTATGGTGCTTTACTGGAGTTTGTGTATGGTGCTTATGCTTTACTGGAGTTTGTGTATGGTGCTTATGCTTTACTGGAGTGTGTGTGTGTGTGTGTGTGTGTGTGTGTGTGTGTGTGTGTGTGTGTGTGTGTGTGTGTGTGTGAAAATGCCCCATGTGCTTATGGTGGTAGGGAAGGTGTTAAAGACTTGAGTTCCCTACCCACCACCATTTGTAAAATTTTCAGATTTTTGCCTCATATTCGATCTGATCTGTTCCTCATAATATCTGTGGTTTGTAAATGTTGCAATGCTTGATATTTGATGGTGTAGTAGTAGCATTGTTGCCTCCCAGCTGCAGGTTCTTGGGTTTGATTCTTGGCTGGGGTTCCTTCTTTGTGGGGTCTGTATCTTCTCCCTGTGTTTGTGTGGATTTGCTTGTGTCCTCCCATGTTACAAAGACATGTCTGCATTATTTATTCCTGGGCCTCTGCTGAAAATTGTTTATTTGTTCCAAGTCAGACTGTCCTGATTAAAAAATGTTAAATAAAATTGACAGGCATTTGAATTTCAGACTTAAGGGTTTCTGAATTTTTAATTCCTTGCATATTTGATGGTGCAGTGGTAGTATTGTTGCCTCACAGCTATAGGTTTTCTGGTTTGATTCTTGGTGGGGTGGCTTCTGTGTGGAGTCTGCATCTCCTCCATGTGTTTGTGTGGATTTGCTCTGGTGCCCTGCCATTTTACAAAGACGTGTCTGCAGTTTTAATCCCTGCTGAAAATTGGTTTTGTTCTGTCCGCAGTAAAATTGACAGGCATTTGAATTTCAGACTTCAGGTTTCTGAATGTTTAATTCCTTGCATAATTGATGGTGCGGTGGTAGTATTGTTGCCTCACAGCTATAGGTTTTCTGGTTTGATTCTTGGTTGGGGTGGCTTCTGTGTGGAGTGTGCATCTCCTGCCTGTGTTTGTGTGGATTTGCTCTGGTGCCCTGCCATTTTACAAAGATGTGTCTGCAGTTTTAATCCCGCCTGTCTCTGCTGAAAATTGTTTTGTTCTGTCCGCAGTAAAATTGACCGCATTTGAATTTCCAACTTCATGTTCTTCAGAATACATAGTAGCACAACCTTTTTTTTTAGCAATTTTCAAGTTTATAAGATGAATATTTTAAATTTGTCCCTATTTTTGGGACTGTATTCCCCATTATTGGCTTTGTCCAGGTTTTGAGCTAAGGTTGACAGCTATGGCAAGAACTGAATTCACTGAATATGTTTGAGGGCTGTATTCCCTCATTACTGGGTTTGTCCAGGTGTTTTGTACTAAGAGGTTGACAGCTATGGTGAGAACTGAATTCACTAAATGATAGCCATTTAAGTTTCAGTCTTCCTCTTTACAAAGCAGCTGATGTGGCGTAGTGGTATGTTACTCTGACTGTTTTTTGCTCAGGGACCTTGGCAGTAAAATATATGGTGGCAACACAACATTTTATTCTAGCAACTTTTCAAGATTATACAAGCAATGTTTAATGTGTCCCTGTTTTTGGGCTTTTGACCCCCCCCCCCAATACATTTTGGCTTTTTCCAGTTTTCTTGAGCTGCAAAGTTGAGATGCAGTTGAGTATTGAGTAGATTTTACAAGGAACTGAGAGCTGCAAGGGAATAGAAGTTTAGTGCTTTGCCAAGTTAATACTATAGCACAACAGGCTGTGTACTTGCTTTTGATGCAGAAGGTTGTGGGTTCTACTCCCACTAGGGGTAGATGCTGCCATACTGAGAATGTTCTCCTTGGTGAAGATACTAACTATGAGTTCGTTATCAGTTTGCCATCCATTTCCTCTTGCAATATTATTACTAGCTTATCATTTTTTTAATGTAATATAGACAATTTATTCCTGAGGGGCAACAGACACTTTATATTTCGATGAAACCATGAAATATAAAGGTGATTGCTAGCAGCAACCACTTCATTAGTTACAGATTTCTTTAATGTGGAATTATTTAGATGACTGACTTCAGAGATTGTGCATATTTACTGATAATGGACTGTAGAATTGTGCATATTTAATGATAAAGGTGGACTGTAGAATTGTGCATATTTACTGATAATGGTGGACTGTGGAAATGTGCATATTTACTGATAATGGTGGACTGTGGAATTGTGCATATTTACTAATAATGGTGGACTGTGGAATTGTGTATATTTACTAATAATGGTGGACTGTGGAAGTCTGAGTAGACTTTTTTATGATAAATGTTCTCAACTGGGCAGTTTTGCCATTATGGGTGCATATGGTTTGTTTCATTGCTTACTGGAAAAATGTTCAAAACAAATTTAAAACATCTTGTAACAAGTGTACTGTATTGTACAAGGAATATAATTTTAGTACAATGAGGAAGGTGTATCAAAGAGCACATGTATGTTTCATATGCAAGGAGCCTATGATTGAAAACAGCCCAAAATTAATCTTTATCTGCCACTGGCAAAATGTATTTTCTTTGAATGTGGGTTTCAATGCTGTTTCAATGAATGTGAGTTTCAAGGGCAGAGAAGTTTTAATGCTAAGTTTTCATTGTGAGACTGCATTGCTTTGTTTAACAGATGACTTAGTGTCTGTGCTGTAAAATACAAAATAAAACTTTCAAATGAAGTCCAACTCATCATAGAAGTAAAGCAGTATGCACATTAGTGTTTATGGTAAATGGAGTGAAATAGCCAAGTATAATGGTTCATTGGAATGGCTGCAGAGGCTCCATTCAACCATTATTTTGTCAGGGGAAGGGCAGCAAACTCAGACAGGCCCAGCTGAACTATACCTCCCAACTGTCCAGATTTTCAAAGAATGAATAGATTTTTGCTTCTTATTTTTGGTTTGTTCATAAAATTTGTAGTTTTAATTCCTAAATGATTTGCCAGAAGTCACTCTAAGTTTCAGACTTCATAACCTTCAGAAAATGCATGTTAAAGTAAGAGCTGTTCTATCAACTGTCTCAATTTATACAAGAGCAATTTTAGTACTGTTTATATGTGCCCCCAATATATTTGGCCTTGTTCAGATTTACTGCATTAACAGGTTGAGAGGTACATGCAAATAAATTGCTTTATAGAATTAGGCATAGCCAACCTCTCAACTGTCCCCAATTTTGGCTCAAAATGTTGCTCTTCCCCTTATAATCCCTCCAAAATAGCAATTTTGGAAGAAAACATGGAGGGTTTACAATTAAGAAATAACTGTAATAATCAAAGTTATAGATTACTTGAAATGCATGTAGATTCTTTTATATTTTGTCAGCTGCTCAAGGTAGCAGTACTAATATTAAAGTGTCCCTTCTTTGACAGGTAGAAGCTGTATTGTGTGTCTATTTTATATTTTTGCATCACGTTTTTGTCCATTTTTCATAAAATTGTGTTTTTGGCAAATTAGTGACATCACTAAAGACTGAAGTTAGAAAATGACAGACATTTGAGTTTCAGATTTTATACCCTTCAGAAAATTCATACTAATGCAAGACATATTCTATTATCTTTCTAAGTTTATTAGAGCAATATTTAAAAATTGTCCTTATTGTTGGGCCTTTGTCCCACTTCTGTGTATGGCTTTGTCCAGATTTCTTGCTCTTGAGGTTGAGAGGTATGACAAATGTGTCAGGGCCATCACAGTCAGCCAGAGATTTCAAATTGTGACATGCTTGTTGTACCCCACTCCCCATGTAGTGACTCTGGATGTGTCCAAGCAAGGCAAGGAGTAGTTGTATCTACCTTGGATGGGGAGGACACACTGCATAAGTACTACAGTGGCTTTTCATCTGTCCTTGATTTTGCAGAATGGTCTGGTTTCTGTCATATTTTTGTACTGTTGATTTATGCTTATTACTCAAAGTGCCTGTTGCTCTGTGTTTTAAGTAGCAATGCTTTAATGACCATAAGGTAAGCTTGTCTGAGATTGTAAGATGCAAGTAAGCTTTAATAAGCATACTGTTAAAGAATTGCCAACATTGAAAGCCTTTCTGTTGTTGCCATGCAGAGAATACTTGACTAGATAATGTATAAGCCTTGGGTATTAAAGGACAGGATTCCATTATTTTAAAAAGCTCATTACACTTGTTGGAGACCTCCAGTCATCTCTACAGACTTTACCCGTAAACTAAACAGAATGCCAATCATGTGTGGTCCATAACCTGTACAGTAATCCTTTAAGCAATGTATCTTGAGCTTGTTTCTTGTTTGCTTTTCATTTTTACTTTTATCATGTTTTCCCCATGAAACAAGTTGTCAGGCAGCAGGTCTTTTTGGATAAGAAACATTTTTACAAGTGGGGCATCACATAGATTTCTACTTTCAGCATGTTACTTGGTACTTTAATAAAGCTGAATATATTATAATTAGGACTGCAGTGCAAGGAGAAGTGGTTTGAGTTGAGTGCTTCTGGTTTTTCTTATACTTGATTTTGACTGGCATTCCAGTAATGTATTTAAAAGTAATTTATTTTTCATGCCTCACAACCTTTTGTTTCCATCTAGATATTAAGTAAGCTGTCATGCAGCCAATGCATTGAAATATTTTTATTCTTCTACACTTATTTTTGTCTTGATTGGACTTTCATAATGATGGTTTGCCACCCAGGGCAGCGTATTTAATTAAAGTTAGTTTTTTGTGGTTTTGTGCATAGCTCCTCCTTTCTGGTTGACCCCACCCATTCAGCTGTCTCCTGCAGCCCCCCTGTGATTTGAAGTCACCAGCCGCCACTGAAAAAAGGAATTAAGTATGCTGGAATTTCAGATCATGCAGCTATATGTGTTAAAGTACAGGAAAATTAAGAATATATAGGAATAGGAAAGGTATATAGAGAAGTAATGAAAATGAATTAGATTTACAAGAGAAAAAAATTACGGAATTATGGAAAAATCATATGAATATGACAGAGTTTATGAGAACTGGACTCTTTGGTGGCTTAATTTTAAACAGAAATATAAAAAAGTTGTTTTTAGAATGTATAAGGAAGAAAAGAAGAAAAGAAGAAGAGAGATATAAGATATATTAAGTCAAGAAACATTTAAAGACTTTGTTGTTGTTTGTCTTTTTGGCTTTTCCCAGTTAGGGATCGCCACAGTGGAACTCTGGTCTGCTAATGATTGGCAGTCGATTTTTATGGTGCCAAGTTGCCAGCCTGATGACCCACCTTCAGCGAAGGCACGCCCATTCACGCATGTCTTTCGGAGGCCACTCAACCGCAGGGAGGACATGCAGACTCCACACATAAGGCACTCCAGCTGAGAATCGAACAGGAGAACCTCTTGCTGTGAGGCAACAATGCTACCGCTGTACCATCGCGATTTAGAGACTTAGTACAGAAGAAAAATTCCTTTTATGAAAAAGAAAGAGAAATATATAAAATAAATCAAATTAAAATTAACAGCTTGTTATATAAAGAAAAATATTATTTACAAGGAAAGAAAAATGAGGCAGCACCATATTCGAGTAAAATGATAAAAGAAGGAAAATAATAAGAGAATTAAAAAATAAGGAAGGAGGTAAGCAAATAAGACATCAAGAAGGAATATATTAAATAATTAAAGAACATGTACTGGAATTATTTGTTAAAAGAGAAAAAAACATAGAACAAATTTATAAAGGTGAAAAATTAAATAATGAAGATAATGAGTATTTAGAACAAAAAATGACTCTGAAAGACTTGAAAAACAAATTCTAAAATATATTAACATGAATTCTGCAACAGTACTGCATGGAACTGAAATATGGTATGTATAAAGAAATGAAAGAGTGGCAAAATAATTTTATGGAAGTTATGAATGAATGGGTAGAAACTGGAATTAAAGACAAAGAAACATGTACAGGAGTTATAACATTTATATTTAAAAAGGAAATAAAGAGGAGATAAAAACTGGAGACCTATAACACTGAATAATATGGATTATAAAATTTTTATGAGACTAGTAACAAAAAGGTAATGGATAGAATATATGACCAAAATATATTCAAAAGAAAAGGAAAATGAAGTCAAGAGTTATTATGGATAATAAGTGAAACAGTTGATGATATCATAAATAAAAATGTAGAAGCAAAGATTATGATAGGGGATACAAGTAAAGCCTAGGATAATATTCAGTATAAATCATTATGGAGAATTTTACAGGCATATAATGTAAGCAAAAAATATTACAAGTAATAAAATCTGATTATGAAAGGAACTATGTGAAACTAAATGTAAACGGCTGAACTGGGGAAGAAATAAAATAGAATGTGGAATAAAGCAGGGCTGCCTAGCTAGTAGTGTAATTTTCGCATTAGTTATGATTGTTATACTGAAGGAAATTAATAAAATGTTAAGTAGCAGTGGATAAAAAATGATGATGGAAGTACAGTTGCCAATAATGTATAATTATGCAGATGATATTGTATTAATTGCTAAAAATAAAGAATGGATGGAAAAAGTAAATGAAAAATTAAGTATAAAGTTAAAAATGGTTTAAGTATAAATAAAGAGAAAAGTAAAATATTTGGTTTTGAAGGTATGATAGGACATATTTGGTTTTGAAGGTATGATAGGACATATTGAGTTCATTAAAATATATAAATATATTGGGAATAATATTTGAAAGGAATGAATACAGACAACAACAATGGGATAATGTACTCAAAGAAATAAAGGATATGACTAATTTTTAGAAATCATATAGACTTTCAAATAGAAAAAAAAATCACACTTGTTAAACACCATGGTAATAGGAAAAATTGCTTACATTGCTAACATCTATATGATTCCTATTAAGTATGAAAAGGAAATGATGATGATATTTTCTTTTATGTGAGGCTCTAGACTGAATCCAGTCAAGAAAGGGATTCTATATATCAAAGACATGCAAGAAGGCTTGGGTTTAAACCCAATAGTGCATGCAGCATCTTTAATTTTGTATAAGGTATTAAAAGGAATTATGAAGGAAAATAAAAACTTGATAGAATTGATACTATATTATAAATACAAAGAACTGTGGGAAGGAATGGAAGTTAAAAAAGTAAAAACATTGTGAATGAAGAAATGAAGGAATATCAAAACAAAACTGTGTTATGGAAAATAAAAAAGAATATATCTGAGGAAAAATAGAAAGGAATGGTACTTGGAATGGTACTTAAGTATTATGAAAGCATTTTATTGCATTGATCCATGGAAATATTTAGAAATAGGTAAGAAAAAAGCCATAATGATGAGATATAATAACAATAAAAAGAATGTCATGATTTATATGGAGATTGTCTATTAGAAAATTGCTGGTTAATGCAAATATGCCATTCAAAACAAACAAGATAGAATATGTAATAAATGTGAAGAGTTTGAGACTACGGAGCATGTGTTTTTGAAATGTGAAAGAGTTAATAATTTGTGGAAAGAAATATGTAAACATAATAAGGTGAAAAGTTTGTTAAAATGTGTGCAAATAAATATGGACATAATAGAATTTGGTTATTATGCTGCACAAAAACAGGAAGAAGTAAAGAAATGGACAGAATAATATTTTATGTTTCATTGACTATATGGAACAACAGACTAAATGAAATTAAATACAATGCAAAATGAACTTTGACAAAGATTTCGGAGATAATAATGTTTTGGTTGTGGATAAAAGAGCGGGGAGGGAATGCTTAAACTGAAGATGATAATGTATGGAGATTTGTAAATAGACATAAATAATGTAAATATGTAAATAATATGTAATGCATATATCAATAAGAAAACCCTACTCACTAAGACATTAATGGTGCATGTGGCTGATGAGTGTGAACATCCATTCCATTCCTAGAGCAGTGTTAGCTGGGAGAATGAGACACAAAACATGGTGTCTGAAGAAAGTGGCATAAAGGTTAACACTGACTCCCTAAAGATGTTTGCTGAAATCAAGGAGGAAAGAGTTGTACAGTAGAAGAGAGAAGGAGATTGGATTGACAATTCAGAGGAGTTATTGTAATGGGGAGCTTTTAAAGAGTCAAAAAGTGAAGAGAAATGAAAGGAAGAAGTTATAATTACAGCCTTCCAGCTGGGAGGGTTGTGGGATGATATATAAGAGATATGGTAGAACAAAGCAAGCTGGAGACAAGAAATTAAATACTTTGGGATGAAATGATGGAAAAAAGAAATAAGGATAGAAATTAAAGACAAAATAATTTGCAGAAGTACTCGAAGAACTAAAAAAACAAAAAAAGGCAAAGGACAAAGGCCACTCCAACATGTTCCAATTCAGTGGAAAGAAGTTTAATGAGGTTAGCACTTTCGTACAGGTCAGTGCCTGTACTTCTTCAGACAAAGAGACATCATTTAATGAATCACTTATATACTTTCCCCCTCCAAGTAAACCACACCTACTAAAATTCACATGAGTAATTAAAATTAGTAATTAAGAGTTAAAGATACAGTAACACACAAAACTGATTGCTTCCAATGGATTATTGTGTGTATTAATTTATCTTTATTTACTAATTACTGACCTGTATGAAAGCTCTAACCTCATTAAACTTCTTTCTACTGAATTGGAACCCGTTGGAGTGGCTTTTGTCCTTTGCCTTTTTTTTTCCACAGTTTGTTTTCTATTTTTTGGTTAACTCAGAGAATTAAAACAAGTTAGATGAGAGAGAAGACAGAAGAATTGAAAAGGAAGAAGTATGTAGCGAGAATCCAGAGTAAGGAAGAATCAGAAATAGACAGGCATGAAGTAGTGACATTTTGTTTGAGACTGTTGAAAGTTTAGAATTTTTTTTGAGAAATATGAAAAGAAAAAGAAATATGTCCATGGAATAAATATACTATAAAGACTTTTTTTGCAAAACACAGAAAAAAGTTAATATATGATTTCAGCAGAAACTAAATAAGAAACTGCTAAAAATATTTATTTAAGAAATCTTCTAATGAAGTAAAGGACATTTCTAAAGTTATTGATAATAGAGGACTTTGGACAGGGTCTTAGGTCTGTAATGTAATTTTGAAAATGGAAAATGATAAAATTATACACATTTAGTGCTACATACCAACGTATCTCTCTATTCTCCTGTCATTATAATACTAACAGAAACCTACTTGAAACTTGACATTACTAGCAATGACATTCTTCCCACAGGTTATAATATATATATATATATATATATATATATATATATATATATATATATATATATCTGCATTTTCGAATTTATACATCGGAAATGAACATTTCCGAATTAACCTAAAGTCGAAAACAGCTGTGTATTGTCGAAAATGTCGCTCGCAACATTTACAGCAATACACAGCACTCCCACCCGTCCCGTAACTACCTACCTACCTAGCCTAAAGTCACAGTTATGCAGGGGGGCAAGCCCCTGCACCCCATACCCACCTTAATATTCCAACTCCGAGATCGCACTACAGTGAGGAAAGGGATGTATTTCCCTAACCACACTGTACCGCGATCCCCTCACATGAGCGAACGTTAGAATTGTGAATGCACAATCCATTCGCAATGGTAACATTCACTCACATCACCTGCCGAAATATAAAGTATTCGAACAGCTGTTGTTCGAATACTTCATAGCCATGCAAGTGCACGTCGGCATTGTGATAGTAAACTATATATATATATATATATATATATATATATATATATATATATATATATATATATATACACAACAGGAAAAATAAATGAGGAGGTGGTATAGCCTTACTATATAAACAAAACATAAAGGTAGAGCTTATAGAACCAAGCATGCCAAATTTTAAAAACACTGAGGTCCTATTTACTAAACTTGAAATAAACCACAACAAATATCTCACCAAAATAGGTTCTTATATTTCCCCAGGCAATACCTCCAACATAATAGAGGATTTGTTACACTGGATTTCTATAGCATTCCCACAAGAAACCATCATAATGGGAACCTTTAATATTGACTGGTACTTCTGCGACTCTGATAACCCCACTAAGTACCTTAACCTGTATGACTTCACCCAGGTCGTACAATCCACAACAAGAATAGACAAGGCAATCAAAAGACATTCTATGCTTGATTGGATTCTAACTAAAAAACTACCACAGCCTACCAATCAGGATATCTCCCTGATGGCATTAGTAATCATCTTCCAACATACTTAATTAGAAAAAAATCTTCATCCACTTAGAAATACTATCTACCCCCAAATAAGCAACAAAAATGTAATGCTCAAATCTTTAATTCATTCTTACTAAACTGTGCCTGAACCCCACTCAAAAGGTTAGCCCTAGATACTGCTGTGGAATACTTTAACACCACCTTCCTTGAAATATTAAACAGCCTAGCCCCTTGTAGAATTACTACAGTGAAATCCAACTTTGCCCCTTGGCTATCAACAGAAACTAAAACTTTACTCAAACTAAGAGACAAAGCCTGGACACTTTGGCACACCAACAAAAATCAGACCAACCAAGATCACTACAGACAACTTCAAAATAAATCCAAAGCCCAAGTCAAACTAGACAAAAAGTATACTATATTACTATACAACAAAAACACCTACACAATCCCAAAAATTCTGGACTGCCATAAACAAACTCCTTCACCCAGGCCAATACTCCCCTCCCTACCCCATCAACCTATACTAATAATGATAGTATAGCTGCACAGTTTAACTCTTTCCTTACAAACACTATATGTTCTATCACTAAGAATTATTGCAATGGACCTCCTACGATTCCAACTACAGCAATGAAACTGACTCCTTCTCTTTTAAACCTGCCCAAACTATTACCAAAAAAAGTACTGTCAAAACTAAAGCCCACAACCCTTGCAGCTGATAATCTGCCCTCTGAATTCTTAAGACTTGCAGAAGATGTCATCTCCTACTCTCAATCCTCATTAGTTGGTCTATATCCGAACAACACAGCTCATAAAAGTGTAAAATCCCTATGTAATCCTCTTGCATAAAGGTGGTAATGCTATCAGATTCTCAAATTATAGGCCTATTGCCATCTTATCATCCCTCGCTAAACTCCTAGAAAAATGGATATACATTCAACTTCTTAACTGCCTCCTATCTAATGACCCAATCATAGTACTACAACTGCCCTACTCATCTTTACTAATACCATCAACCAACATAGACACAATGGCAATCTAGTATCCTTCACATTCTTGGACCAATCCAAAGCATTTCATACTGTTTCTCATCAGAAATTACTTAATGAACTCTACCTACTAAAACTTAGCCATACATCTATAGCATGGTTCCTGAGATACCTAACTAACCAGCAACAAGACATCAAATGGCAACATAATCTCTCTTCCCTTTTACATGTCACCATGGGGGCTCCCCAAGGATCCATCCTAGGCCACTCTGCTTTTTAGTATATTCATGAACAGGCTTCACACAGCAACCTCATAAGCCTCCATTGTCCAATTCTCTGATGACTCCACTGTCATCTGTGCTGCAAAAACTCTAAACAAACTTAACACTAGGACACAACAGTCCTTCCTATCAATTGAAGCCTGGTTATCAGTTTCTCAGCTAATCCTGAATCCATCCAAAACTAAACTCATGCTCTATCACCATGGTAAATCAGGTAACCTCAACTCCATTCCAAATATACTCATCCAATGATACCACAATTTCTACTGTTGGCCAAACAAAACTTCTTGGAGTGCTAATAGACAATAACCTGAAATTCGATATGTATCTATCACACTCCATCAAAAAGTCACATATAAAACTACGTGCCCTTTACAGATTTAAGCCCGTCCTCATCAGCATCACAAAACAAACAATTGCCAGAACACACTTACTCTCCATCCTAGTATATGCCTCCCCTATCCTCACTTACGTAAATTAAACTGATTTGGCCAAATTAGAAGTCTGATACAATAAAATTGCTAAATTCGCCACCAACTCCCATCAGAGATCTCACCACTGCTCTGCCCTATAAGACCTAAATTGGCTATAATTACCCCATTACCTATTCTACAACCAACTCTTTACTGCATACACACTAATTCACCAACCAGATAAAACTCCTATCCTTCTCCACTTGCTCCTACCCTACACCAACATTTGTATTCTCAGATCTTCAGATAAATCCTTCCTTCATGTACCCAAATCCAACAATGCCACTGGTGACTCCCTTTACTCTTACTACATCTCTAAACTTTGGAATACAATTCCACATCCAATATCAGCTACCACCAACCTATCTCAATATAAAAACCTACTTATGAACTACCTCACTAACAAATGGCTGTGCCCATGCAGTACTCCAGACTAATCTCTTTATCCCATCACTAACGTCTAACTGCATTGCCTAACAACCTAACTCCATCAACCATAACTAAATGTATTACACACTTAGATTAATATCACCCCTCCCGATTCCCCTATCTTAATCAATGTCACTTCTTCCTCTCACACTGCCATTCTGACTACCTCTAATACTCTCATTCTACCTCTACATTTCTCCACTAACATTACAACTCTTATCCACCTTCCTTACATTCTTCATAACTCTTCACGTACTGCTACTTCTAAACTCCATCTCCTCACAGGACGTGTATAAAGTAAAAACTATTCCTGACTAGAGACTATATATAACTACTGCAAAACTCAAATACTGTCTATTGTAAATAACTCTAAATCACTATGTTGAAACTTCTGCATTGAAACTTTGGCTTGTAATCAGCTATATCTTTTAATGAACACATATTATGTCATTTCCTACTCAATGTGATCAAATGTAACAAACTATTTGCATTTTTTAATGATGTAATATGAGTATAATTGTGTGTATTCATCCACTGAGCTGTGTGCAACTGTATGTAATTTGTCTATGGAGCTTTTTTCCAGAGGCCTCCACTGAATATGGGCAATGTCCCAGTCAGACACTCCCGGTAAACAAATGACAAATAAAATAAAATAAATTATTAATGTTGATGGTTATAGAGCTGTTAAATATTGGGGCAGCCAAGAACATGTTTTTTTTCTGTGGGAAATAGGGTCATTTTGCGAATAATTGTGATAAAAAGAGATGTTATTTATGTGGGTAAACTAGTCATAATACTAAAAATTGTGAAAAAAACATGTTAGAAATGTAAGTAAACAGGACATGTATGGATGGATTGTGAGAAGGAGAATTTTTTAGACTGTGAAGTAGAAGGACAGACTAGAGAACATGTAAATGAAAAGGAACAACTGCAATAGGAGGAAAAATAAAAAATAAAATGGAAAGAAATGATACAAACCACGAAGAAAATATGGATAATACACAAAAGGGGAACGGGAAAAGGAAAATGGGATAGAAGTTAGTGGTGGAGAATAAATAAATTGGAAAATGGTTAAAAAGAAAAGTTGGAAAAAGGGTTAAAGGCAGGAAAAGAAAATTTCAGGATGTATGAATTTTATGGCTAGGGGGTATAGAATGGAACTTGGGTAATGAAAACTGTTCAGGGATTGCTATATTATACAAGAAGGGAATAAACATTTTGGACTATACTTTAATTAAATTAGGGAGATTAATGGCAGTGGACTTTAGGTGGGAAGGGAAACTATATAGATTAATAGCAGCATACACATATGTGATATATAAAGAAAGGGAGAAATTATTTAAAAAAATACTAGATTATGTTACTGTAAATATGAATATAATAATAACAGAATACTTGTAATTTAAGATGTAAAAAGCAAAAAAAAAAAACAGATCAGATAGGAAAGTGAGAGAAAAAATTATAAAATGTGGAATTTTACAGTTATGGAGTTTGAATAAAAGTACATATTGAAGAGAAATATTAAAAACTGAGATAGATTATTTTTCTTATCTAAAACTATGAGAGCAGTGATAAAGGTAGCAGTAGAGACAGGTTTTTCAGACCATTTGGTAATATGAACTGAAATAGATGAGAATAAAGAACATATAAAAATAGGGAAAAGAACTAAGAGGATTAATGAAAAGGAGTGGAATGAGAAAATTTGAGAGGTTATAACAATGTTATGGAAAGATCATTTGACAATGAGAGATTTTTATAAAAACTGGTCAGAACTGTAGATAACATTTAAAGAAAAATATAAAAGAATGAATTTAATGTTGGAAAATAGGAAAAAACTAAAAGATAAAAAGAAATATAAAGAAATACAAAAAGCTGACATATGTAGTCTTGAAAGGAATGAAAGGAAATATTTCTAAAAAGAAAAAGAGATTTATCAAAAGAATAAAGAGAAAATTAAAGACTTATTATATAAGAAAAATATTTTGTTTAAGGTAAAAAGGAAGAAGTATCACCATACTTAAGTAGAAAAGTAAAGGAAGACAGTGCTACAATGAGAGAAATGAAAAATGAAAAAGGAAAAATTGAAAGTGAACAGACAAAATGGCATGGTTAAATATGTGAAACAGGTGGTAAAAAGGAAAGAAATAAAAGGAAAAAAATCAGTCAAAGGTAGAGCAGTTTACAAGCAAAAATGAATAAAGAAATGGAAAAACAAATTACAATAACAGAATTAGAAAAGGCAATGAAGAAAATAAATGTAAGTTCAGCAGCTGGACCAGACAGTATATGATATTTAATGTATATGAATTTATTGCTATGGCACAAAGAATTTTTGATAAAGATATTTAATGAATGGTTAAATTATGGTATCAGTTATGAAAAAAATATATAGGGGAGTTATGAGATTCATATAGAAGGGGGAAAAGAATGAAATTAAAAATTGAAGGCCAGTAATGGTGAATAATAGTGATTATTTATTATTTATAAAAATAATGCAAAAAAGATTAGAAAATAAATTGAATTATATAATGGAAGAAGCTCTTTACAGGGTTAAAGGAAAAGGAAGAAAGAGCTATTAATGATAATTAGGGAAATAGTGGATGATGTTAAAAAAGGACAAAAAGAAGTAAAATTAATTGTGATTGATATAAATAAAGCATTTGATTCAATAAATCATGATATTTTATGGCAAGTAATGGAAGAATATAATTTTAGTACAAGCATAAATTATGTGAATTATATATAAAATCCTAAAATTAGAATTTTAGTAAATGTTTGGTTAACTGAAGAAATAGAGATGAAGACAGGAGCAAATTAAGGATGCCTAATGAGTAGTATTTTTTGTAACTGTTATGAACAGTGTAATAAAGGAATAACTGAAAAATTGGGAAAATTAAATATGTATAAGAAATGGGAGTGATATATTATATTATTATGTATTATGCTGATGCTATAATATTAACAGCTAAAACTGGAGAATAAATTAAGAAGGCAATTGTAAATGTGTGTAATAGATTGCAAGAAGTTGGATTAAATTATAAAGTATGGCAAACATAAGGGTTTTTGAGACTTAGAAGGAATACCTAGGCATTCGCTTATCATTGCTAACATATGGTGTTAACGTTTTTGACAAGAAAATCATGCCTGATTCTGGGATGTTGCCTATTAGTAAGTTTGAAAAATGATCTAATTCTACCACAGTTTGACCATCATCTTTGACCTCTACCTTTATATGATTTGTTTTGTGCTAGAATCATATTTATTATAGCTCCACGAGTAAAATGAAATTCAAATCAAGACAGCCCATGTCAACTACATCAAAAACAGTATCACAATAAAACTTTGAAATGCAGAAACATCATTCTTAACGTCATCATGTTTATTAAAGTGCAAAGCAGTGATCAAACAGAATCAGGATGGCTGGGCCAGAACAATGAGATCTGATGAGATGTTATCAATTTATCAACACATGCTTGAAGTGGAAGGGTTACAGAATGAAGGGAAAGGCAAAGAAGAGACAGAAGAAGGCATATATGCCAGCAGAAATTTGAGTGAGAAATAGTTTTCTAAACATGGTGGCATCAAAGAGGTGGGAGGAATGGGATACAGTATGGAGTTGTGGCTGATAAAATAGTTGCGAAATGGGGGATATCAGTAGGGTCCATGTGGAAAATGGATTAAAAAGGGACACTTTAATAGGACTTGGAGAACACCAACATAAAGCTGTTGGCTTCCAAACTGCAGTAAATAAGAGAACATTTTATTTTATTTATTTATTTTATTTTACATTTGTTGACCAGGATAATCCGACTGGATGCATGTCCATTTTCTGTGGAGGCCCGGGGAGAAAAGCTCCAAGGGTAAGCAGATACAGCATTACATAATACCAGCATTACATATTACAAAGTATAGAAAAGAGGATAGTCATGGTTTTAGTTCTTCAGCAGAGACTATGGAGAGGAAGAAGGAGGGGGTATGGCATTGTTTTGCAGATTTTTATCAGAAATTGAAAAAAAAACAGCTTGCAAAGCAGCAGGGGGTAGGACTGGAGAAAATAGCACTTTGGGACAGCCCTCTACTTGATGACACTTGCAAAGAGCAACTGAATGATAACATGTCAGTGGAGAAGGTTTGCATTGTTATTAGTTCCTTTAAGAGATGGAAAGTGAGTTGGTCTGATAGATTCCCAGCAGATTTTTATAAGAAAGTATGGTGAAGATACAACTGCAGTGTTCAATGCCATTGAGGAGAGCTGGTACATCAGTTCTAGAAGGAGTCTGCCACGGTGGTGCTGCCAAAGGATAAGGACAGGAAGGGTAACCCTACCAACTAAAGACTTACATCTCTTACCAATGGCAGTACTAACATGTACGTCTGAATACTAGTAGTAAGGTTAGATAACTTGTGTGTGGTTGGTTTCAGGCTGTTGTGCAGGATTTTTGAAAGAAAGAAGGCAAAGCATTGCAGACTCCTGTTAGGCTACTTAGAAGCAGTAGAGACAGAAAGAGATAGAGAGCATGTTACTTAAACAAGGATGATGTTATCTGAGACAGACAACACTTTCAACGTGGTCTGTTAGCAGTTACTTCTTTGCAGGAGGTAGAGCAATAGTTGTTAACACTTTATAAGCAATTTTCATGGGGGGGGGGCAGCCAACATGTCACTGTTAGATCATCTTGGTATACAAAAGGGGATGAAATGGGGTGCCCTCTCTCCACCTAATTATTCCTGCTAGTTAATGAACAGCTAGACCAACAGGTATCAGCAAACTACCTGTGGTGGATAGGGAGACTGCTGCCCTATTTTATCAGTCTCCTTTCTGATGACTGCTTGGATCAATTGACAAATGATAAGGTAGGTCCACCAGTGGTGGGTCTGTTTTTTTAGGAATCTGGAGTAACGTCCAACCTCCAATTTCATCCAAAAAAGTTGCTGATTGTTCTGACATGTAGTACCAGTAAGACTGTCTACAAGTAACTGTGATAGTGGAAGGGGGAAACATACCCAACATAACAGTACATTACAGCAATAAACTGGAAGTAACATGGAAAGGTCATCAGAACTGTTGGACAGGTGGATAGGTAAAGCTGAGTCACAGTCTTATAGGAATAATACACATGATGGTCCTTCTGTCTGTGCAGTATGATTCTGGGAAAATTCCCATGAGGATGTTAGATAAGGTGATTATAAGGATGCAGAAGGTATGATTGAGATTTATATTGTATAGATTGGAGGTGCATGGAGTTGAGTGGTGTGCTAGCTGCCAAATCTTTAGAAGTATGTGACTGAAATTAACCTTTCCAGTTTGATCAAGGTGAAAAATAACAACCCCCTACATGGGTAGACTGGGAAAAGGTGATGTTATCAAACTCACAGAAGGTAATATGAGTGTTGTGGGAGTCTTGGAAAAGGAGTAAAGAGAATGTTAGAGGGAAGAGTGGAATCAAACTTGCAGTGTTTAAATGCAGAATCAACAGATGGAAACAGACAAAATAGGATGGTTGAAAATTTGAGGTATGAGGTCTTAAGTTTCATAAACTGTTATGTTTTTAATGACTGGGAATATTTTAAGACCTTTCAGAAGTCAGGGGGCATATTTGTTACTGACTGGAGGGTGGTTGGAATATGAGAGCATCAAACAAACCTTTTGAAAGCAGTAAAAGGATGTGAGAGGTCACTAGTGGAAAAGGACATCAGAACTTCCATACTAGCACACTGGCCTGAGGAAAGCAAAGGTTTGGTAGGAATTATGCCTAAGGACTGAGGAAATCTCCAGAGACTTGGTTCAGGCACTTTAGGAGGGATTGATCAATGACAACAAAGGATGGAAGGAGAATACTCTTTGGAATACGGTCTAGCAGGTAAGTTGGGATATGAGAATGATTAGAGCAGTGCATGATATGCAACTTAGACAGCTCTGCAAGGTATACTTGATGCCAGAGAAGTCGCATGAGAGGAGAATGAGGAACGGCACTGAAGTTTGGAGAAGTGGGGGGATGAGTATTCGTGGTGGAAGGTCTAAAGAGGTTAAGTGTTTATGAGAAAAGACTAGGGAGATTGCTGAGGAGGTATATAGGACGCAAGTAGTGAATAGTTGAGAACTCTTTCCTTCGGTGTGAAGGTGGAAAGATGTTGGGACATGAGAGAATGGGCAGAACTGAAAATAATTGCAGGGACAGTGAAGAAATTATCAGTAGAACACTGGAGGATTACTCTCAAAATGGTTATAGTGAAATAGTGATATCAGCAACGGCTATGGAAGCTTAGATGGGGCTTAAATGAAGAGGGGGTTAGACCAAGGGTAGAGAGGAATAGAAACTCTGGATTAGGAGTATCTAGATAGAGACAGTTTTGGTGAAACTTTAATGTATCATCTCTCATTTTAGTGCTGAATTTTATTGAGACTCATTTCATGTGCTGTGGCAATTTTTAGTGTTGAAGGGTTATAATACATTTTGAGATCTCTGGTTTGTTTTGCAGGACTAGCTAGGGCAAGATGCAAAATGAAGTGGTGAATGATTTGTGAATGTCAGTGGTTCAAAGATGGGGCACTGACGTTATCTAAGGAAAGCAAGAATAATAACATGATATATAACTCTAGAGGGTTCTGATGGGGATGTGGAAGTTGCTTTTTCCAATTTGGGAAGAATTTGTGAGGCAAAGAAGTGGAGGTTCAGAACACAGCAGAGCTGAAGCAATGAGAGGGGTGAAATCAGACCAACACATTTTGAATCACCAGTGGTGTATCTCTCCTAAACCAGAGGATCCTGCCCCTATTTTGGCACTGTTTCTTGGTTTCAGGGAATAGTGTCTAATACCATATTACTGATACACAGTAATAAGAATTCATTATTACTTTGCTACCTTGTTAAAACATCTGGACTGCCTGCACCTTCGGGACTTCATCTGTCTGCAGAGTATTTTTTCTTTTTTTTTGTAAAACAGTAAAGATTAAATAAAAATAGTTATTAAAGTGTTATGAATAGAATGAGATTCATACCCAGCTATCAAATGTTGATTGCATTGAAGAGACATGCAATAAAACTTCTAAAGCAGCACAAAAGTTACTATTCTATTTATTAAAGTGCAGTAGGTTGAAGGAAGTTCTTTTAACCTGGACTATCAGGACTTCATAGGGTGACCACCAAGTAGTAAAATCACAACCATTTAACAATACCAAACACTATTAGTTATGTGGGATAGCATACCGGATACCTGGAAAATGTTTCATACCATCTCTTGTTTTTTTTTTTTTTTTTTATGTAAATGGAGGTTATACTTTGAAGAATGACAATTCATATCAAGTGGTCAATACTAGTGGTTGCTAAAAATGTATCAGCAGAAAATGGAACTCTAACTTCTCCCTGACTACAGAAATTTCTTGTCTCTTGTTAAAGAAATGGCACTTAAAGAAACCAAGACCAAAGAAATCAGAATTTGCCCGACGAACTTCACCAACAACCCTTGGAGAAAGATTTTGTCACTTACTGATATACTTCAAGTGGATTCAAACTCTTTCTGAAATTTCTCATACTTTTGCAATGGCTTATATTTTTATCTCTAATGTATAATTTTTATCATTTCAGGCCTTTGTACATATTGTAAATAGTTTATTTTATTCTTTTTAGTTTGTTTTGTTATTTATTAGGTTCATAGGTAAGTACTAGGCTATCTGCCCGAAGGCATCTGCAAGCCTAGCCAGAATTTGTTGGCTTTCGCCACCCCCTTAGATTAGTTCCCTGTGCCTCTGTCCAGCAGAGTCATTAGTTCCCTGTGCCTCTGTCCAGCAGAGCCACTGCAGTGATCCCCGGGGTAAATTTTCTGTTTACCATCCACTCGTCAAGGTTTCTCTTGAAGAGTGTTAGTGAGGGACTCTGCCTAATGTAGATTGGAATCTTGTTCCAAAGCATGGGGAGTCTCTGGGACAGGAATCTATTCCTCCAGCAAGTCCTATTTATCGTTCTGGTGAGGTTTAGATCCCTAGAGCATGTGGCTCTTGGGGATTTGTTTTTTTTTAGGTGGAGCATGTCCATCAATTCTGGGTTGGACATGGCCTTGTATGTCAGGCAGAGATCTCCTCTGAGTAGGTGGTATGCAACCGAGTACAGCTGGAGTTTCTTCAGTCGGGCTGCATAGGGCATCTGTTTGAGTCCAGTAATCCTCTTGGTGAGGTACTTCTGTGGTCTTTCCAGCTGTTGCAGGTGTCTTGCAAGGTATATCCCAAATGAGGCATTGTACTCTATGATGGGTCTGATGAGTGATGCGTAGAGGGGCACAATAACCTCTTTTGTTCTAGATGCGAACCCTTTTGTGATTAGGTGGGCCACATAGAAGGATTTTTCTAACCACCCTAGCAATATGATTATCAAAGGAGAGATTACTATCTATTTGGGTCCCCAGATCCCTTATTTCATTTTCTGTATTTAGGGGACTACCATGTATGTGGTAGTTCACAGGTACTTTGTTTTTTCCAAAGGGGATGACTATGCACTTTTTGGCATTTAGCTTGAGGCCATGATTTTGACACTAGGTATCTGTCTCAGTGAGACCCTTCTGGAGGATGTCTGTATCAGCCGGAGAGTCAATTATGGTCCCCAGTTTGCAGTTGTCTGCGAACTTGTTCAGCCATAGTCCTCCTGTGCTTACCTGTACCTCTGACAAATATATACTGAACAGGAGGGGTCCCGGGACTGAGCCCTGGGGGACACCACTTGTAACTGGTTTAGAGTCGGACCTAGAGCCTGCAACTCCCACCATGTGGGTTCTATCCATGAGCCAATTGGCAACCCATCTCGTGACATAGGGGTTTATGTTCAGGCTGGTGAACTTGTCTATAATACCAGAATGGGGAATGGTGTTGAAAGCCTTTATGAAGTCTAGGTAGGCTGTGTGGACCTCCTTTCCCTCATCTAAAGCCTTGGTAACTGTCTCAAAGAAGTCCACCCAGTTTAAGAGGTAAGATCTGCCCTTAACAAAGCCAAACTGGGTAGGGTCGAATGTTTTGAGATTCCCAATGTCTCTGTTAATGAGTTCCATGATAATGCGCTCCATAGCCTTGCAGACCAGGCTAGTCAGGCTTACAGGGCAATAGTTCCCGGGGTCCATTGTGGCTCTACCTTTGGGGAGTGGGATAACTGTTGCTGTGGATATGTAGCCTGTAGAGAGGCTAAGTTTGAACAGTGTGTTTAGGTGAGGGGTTAGTTCATTTTGAAGTTCATGTAAGACACAGCCTGGGACACTGTCCGGTCCCATTGAAGCTGTTTATTTGGCTTTGGATAGGGCTGTTTTAACCTATGTGTCAGTGATTGCCGGGGCTCTACATTCTTCTGGTATGGTTATGGGCCCTTTAGGGGGTGAGAGGGGGGTGATGTTTGCGCTAAACCTGTCTGCCAGAATGTTGGCAATATCACTCGGTTCAGTGTATTTTGTGCCATTCTGCACTAACTCAGAGCAGATCTGAAAGGTTCCACTTAGGTTCTTGACATAGGTAAAGAACGCTTTGTGGTTATCTTTGGAGTCCTTGGCAATTTTTTTTTCGAACCTAGCCTTGGATGATTTTATGACCGATCATAGTTTCTTGCTGATACTGATCAGGGATGTCTTTCCTTCTTGGGATTTTACTCTTTTCTGTACTAGTTTCCTCCTTCTATTGTATAGCTTGTTTATGGCAGGGGTCCACCAGACTGGTTTCTTTTTCTTGGAGGGGTGAGTCTTGGTTTTGCTTGGGATAGCACGATCCATGCATTCTTGCAGGTGCTCATAGAGTGCCTTTGTAAGGGATTCAGCAGCTTGGACAGCGTTGTCCTTTAGTATGAGGGCTGTGAACCTTTCCACCTCAGTCTTACGTAACGTGAAGTTTGCTTTTGAAAAGTTTTTCACTGTGGTTTCCTTGATTGGGGGTGGGGGCAGAATGTGGATATCCAGAGTGATTAGTCTATGGTCTGATCTAACTAGTGAGGGGTTGACCTCCGGTGTATGTTGGTGATGATCAGGTCCAATATGCTGTCACCTCTGGTGGGGGTGTTGACCAGTTGATCCAGGGCATTCAAGTTTATAAATTCTAGGAAGCGCTGGGCAAGGGAGTTAGTACTTGAATAGTTCTCCCAGTTAATGTTTGGGTAATTGAAATCACCCAATATTAGGGCATTTGGTAGGACCTTCATAATTTCCAGTGTCTCCAGAAACACGGAATGGGGTCCTGGGTCATGGTGGGTGATCTGTAGCAAGCTACACTTTGAATTGCAGTTTTGCCCATTGTTAGTTGCACATGGATGATCTCTGAGGCATTGTGCTGCGCTACTAACCTGGAGGTGTGGGTATCCTTGATGAATATGGATACACCCCTGCCTTTTGTGTTTCGGTCTGGTTTCTGTGGCCGAAAAGTATGGTATGAGTTATAGCCTGGTAGTGCTGGAGTGCTCTCTGGAGCCTTAAACCAAGATAATTAAAAACATTAAAAACATTAAGAGGTCTTGTTTTAAAATGTTTATACAATATAAAAATAAAACATTTTTGAACAAAAATCATTTCATAAAGATTATTTCCTAAATTAAATTCTTAATGTGGACCAAAAGATAATGAAACATAAAAAGTCCACAGATTCAGAACATAAAGCTAATCATAGTAAATACTGATCATAACAGCCAGGCTGTTTGATCATATTTTCTTTTTACGATCATTAGATATAATCTCTTACTGACAAATACATGAGTTTGATATGGCCAGGGCAGTCATCAAACATGAAGGCAAAACTATAATAAAAACACCAAAAAAGTATGTTCAAGAAAGAACACACATCAGGCTGGATTCATAAAGGTTACCAAAAAGTGTACACTTTCTGAATTAAAGAAGAGCCTTACCATAATGTTTATACTGTCTTTTCACCCAGAAAGGTTACACTAAGTGGACACAGTACTGAGTAATAAGCATTCCTTTTCTTCATGCAGATATTCACAGGAAATACTGAGCAATAGCAAACTAGCAACATGTTCTGCACTATCAATCTTTAGCCCAACTCTGCTGTCTTCTGACAATTAAAACGCAATAAATAATGACTGAATATTACAAGTACCTGTAAGAACTTTTAAATAAACATTATCATAGACTATCTTCCACTAAGGCGTTTTCAGCTGACTGAAAGTAACAGCATTTGTGTGCAGACTCACTGAAGTGATACCAGGTAAAATGCATGCCAATAATGCTAAGAAATTAATGGTGTGTTTAAACTTGAAAAAGAAGAAATAGCTGTGATAAATATATACTGCTCTGACTTCCACAAAGTAATTCCCAGTGTTAATATCAGTTTGTCTTCCTCTATTTGACAATGGGAAGCTTCAATGCTACTAAGACCCTAATGCCAAGAGCTGTGTTGTTAATAGTGCAGTATGTGAAGTGACTAAACACGTTTCAGAGGGTGGTATTAATTACAGTTTATGTGCACCTGTGCACAAAATACATGGTACTTTGGGTGTGGGTAATGGAGCCCTCCCTCCATCAACATACTGTCTTATATATTATAACTCTTCTGTGTTTGACAGCACAGAGTACACATGCATATTATTTTAATGCATTTGGCGATTTACACATTCAGAGGGATTTCTTCTGTGAAGCTTTGTTTTCTGACAGAATGTTGGTTTATCACTTCTTGAGAAATCCTAGCCAGTCTTTTATAAAAATTTAAACATGCTATATATTTGCACTTTTTTAGATTTTTCTTTATTCTTCTCTATACTCCATCAGCCAGTAGGAATTCATCAGTAGCAATTCTCCCACAGCCACCTTCTGCAGTTATTCCCCTGTAAAAGTTAGGTTAAGGGGTACCTTGGGACATTCATTATCAGGAAGTAGTCAAGAATATATTTTTACTACTCTGTCTTATGTAGCACAGTATGTTTACCGAACAAGATGTCCAGCATTTAGAGGGACAGCTTTGTGTGCATCCAGGAGAAATGAAGGCAGAACAGCCTGCTGAAGGTCACCCCTATAATGTCATCCAGATTGTCTTAAGCACCCCTGCAAGCCATTTGCAGATTGCAGCGGTCCTTCAGTGGAAAGAGGCAGGCTGACAACCTGGGGCCATGCATGTGGCACAACAAACCATGGACTGGCAATAGCCTTCATTAAACAAGGACAGTGTAATTACATAAATAAAGATGTTGTTGTCCACATGGTGATGTGGCTCATATATCCATCAACCTACCAAAAAATAATAAATTTCCTTATTATGGAAGTTATACTATACTGGCCTTTTCAGTAAAATGTACTACATGAAAGAAAATGTGTAAAATGCATACAACTGTGCATTCACTACTGTAGGAACTTATTTTAGTCTGACAAGGATGACACTAACCCCGGGATTCATGAAGCTTGCGCCAGGTGCAGGCGTAGCATTGGCGGTCCAACACCAAATATGGCCGGCAAGCGATCCAGGCATGAGCTGTTTCCACGTGCACTATCTAAGTACGCTACTCCCACACAGCTCCCGGCCCCTGTATGCTAATTACCCCAGTTGCAGCAGTGTAGCATGCAAATGAAGGTATTTAGCAATCCAGGAAGTGGTGCAGGCGTAGTGCAAGCATGCAGAAATGTAAACCGTAAAAAAATGGTTTACATTTTTGCAAACATAAAATCAGAGCCATGACAGCCTGCCAAACACATGTATTATACCGTTAATATATGCCAATTGCTAAATATATAGTCATTGGCATAAAGAAAAATGTACAAAATATAAAATTAACATTTAAGATTTATATTTGTACTATCGATAAGTGGAAGCGCAGGGCAGCGGCGCGCAAACAGGATCACAAGGAAAATAGAAAAATATAGAATAAAACTGCAATGTAACACAGATCATGATTTCCCCATAATAGTGAATAGCAGGCATGCTGCACCACACCATGGTGTAAGGGTTGCTATTGGGCTGTGACAGTGTTATGCGTGGTAGCTAGGAATTATTAGGCAATGCAATGTAAATGAGAGGAGTAATAGTGAATCACAGATTCCCTGCTGGTGTATGGATGCACCTCACAGCGTAGCATTATAACACCAAGGTGTGCCCTTGAGATAAAGATGACATCAAGAGAGGGGTGTGTCACCTTTGCTGTAAGCACATTGGAGCATTGCTAATCCAGTTTGCCCGTAGCTAAGCAAAGCTGCAGGATAGGGGTGTGTTGAACTGGCTATAGCTTTGCTTAGCTGAGAGTACACAAGGTAACCGAGTATGCATGTGAACGGAGATGAAAACACGCTTAAACCCAGTAAATGGGTTTGCATGGCGTGCACTGGAGCTGAAACAGGAAGGATATAGGAAAGAAATAAGGAAATGCTGCAGCAGGGAAATTGGAGTACAAATGACTAATTAACACCTAGGAACCTACAGTGGGCCATTGACAACAGCTAACAAGGCTGCAAGCAGCTACCTGCAGAACAGGAAAGGGGAGGGGCTGTACTGCAAAGAAAACAGTAAAGTGTCACAGCAGAACAAAGCAGATTTGCAGTATATCAGCTACAAGACACATTTTGCAACACATGACTGGGTAGGGAAAGTACAAAACAAGAAAGACGGCAGGTGGATGCATGCCTGATAATGGGAGGGGATCCAGGTTTAAAAGTGAATTAAAGGGCAACAGATTAATCAAGGCAGGCAAGCATAACTCCACACTAAAGGCCCCACACTTGCAGTACTCACTGTAAAACCCATAATTAAGATACCCTGCAGCTGGAATTGCTGATACACACCCAATGACATCAGCAGCATCCATAGCAAAATAGTATAAAGTGTGAAAGCACCTCACACACACTTGTGTATTCCCATACACTCTGCACCATTGGTGTATACAGATGGGGAACTTTTAGTATGTACATGTTAGGGGCTGCCATAGCTTTGATCCACCAGCATGTGTTGGAGACTGAAGGTGGTGTGGAGGATGATGCACACAACCACCTCAGGCACCAGAGGAGGAGAAGAGTGTTCAGACCCAGGGTAACCTACCAGGGGCTACATGATCTGGAGATAGTAGAGCATTACAGGGTGGACAGGGACACCCTACAGCAACTTGTGGAGCTGTGCCAGCCACGCCTCAGAGCCAGAACAAACAGAGGGGAACCCATCCCAGTGGATACGAAGGTATGTGTAAGCCTGAGAATACTAGCTACAGGTACCTTTCAAAGGCCAACTGGGGATATCATGGGGATCTCACAGGCATCAGCATCCAGGGTACTTCACCAGTTCCTGGATGCCATGTTACCACATGCCAATGAGCACATATACTTCCCCCGAATGCAGGAGGAGTTGGCCAGCAATATGCATCTCTTCCACCATGTGGCAGAATACCCAGAGGTACTGGGTGCAATAGACTGCATGCACATACACATCAAGTCACCACCCAGTGAGCAGGGTAGGCACTACATAAACCGCAAGGGATACCCCTCCATCAACTGCCAGGTCATGTGCAATGCCCAGGGCATTATCATGGATGTGTGTGCTGGCAGCCCTGGAAGCTATCACGACTCCCACATCTGGCATGCCTCACAGCTGTATCAGGTATTTGCCAGGGGGACATCCCATATGGCCACCTGGTGGGGGATGCTGGCTATGCACTGGAACCATGGATGATGACTCCCATCAGAAATGCACACACACCCATGCAGGAATGCCATAATGAGGCACACGCACAAACCAGAATCATCATAGAGCATGTGTTTGGGATGCTTAAATCATGGTTCCATTGCTTGGACATATCTGGTGGAGCCTTGCAGTACTCTCCAGGCATGTGTGCCCACATCTTCATAGTATGTGCCATGCTACACAATATGATCCTACGGAAACAGCTGCAGCAGGGACAGAATGGTGAAGGCCCTCACAGCCCACCACCATTGCCAAGGGCCCCACAGGCACAGAGGTACTCAGACCACGAACACCCTGAGCCAGCCCCAGTAGGCAGACAGAGGTGTGCCCAGTATGCCCATGCCTTGGCAAGGAGGGAATGTATAGCACACACACTGACAGTGTAGGCACCTAGGGACTGACACCTTTCTCCACCTGCACACACAGTAAAAATGGATGGCACACACACAAGACTACCTGTAAATTGTCATGTATAGGCAGTCTACTGTGTGCATCCAACATAGGCAGCCCTCAACTATTGCACACACAACTGCTATTGGCACAAGGTAAGTCAACACCTGAACAGTAAATTAAGCTATCAGCATGTGCTGATACTGTATGTATAGGTTCATAGGTTCATAGGTAGGTACTTGGCTAACTGCCTGAGGGCATTCATAAGCCTAGCCAAAATGTGTCAGCTTTTGCCACCCCATTGATTCATTAACTGTCCCTCTGTGGAGCAGAGCCAATGGCGGGATCCCTGGGGTGTATCTACTGTTCCCCATCCACTCTTCAAGGTTTCTCTTGAAGAGTGTTAGTGAGGGGCTCTGTATAATGTAATTAGGGATGTTGTTCCAAAGTATGGGGAGTTTCTGTGACAGGAATCCATCCCTCCAGCATCTTCCAGTTATTGTTGTGGCAAGGTTCAGCTCACTACAGCATGTGGCTCACTGTGACATGGATTCCCATAGGTGGAGCATATCCATTAAGCCTGAGTTTGACATGGCTTTGTTGGCCAGCAGAGATCATCTCTGAGTAAACGAGATGCCACTGAGTAAAGTAGGAGTTTATTCAGTCTGGCTGCATAGGACATATGTTTGAGGCCAGTAATCCTCTTGGCGAGGTACATTCATGGACCTTCCAGCTGTTGGATGTGTCTTCTGAGGTACATCCCAAATGGGTTATTATACTCTATGATGGGACTGATGAGTGATGAGTAAAGGGGCACTATAACCTCAGTATGTCTAGATGCGAACCCTTTAGTAATCAGATGGCCTACATAGAAGGATGTCCTAACTACTTTGGAGATATGATTGTCAAAGGAGAGATCACTATCTACCTTAGTCCCCAGATACCCTATTACCTCATCTGTATTAAAGTGGCTGCCACTTATGTGTTAATATGTGGGTGCTTAATATTCCACAATGGAATGACCATGCAGTTTGTGGCACTTAGCTGGAGGCCATGACTTTGACACCCTGTGTTGGTCTCTGTGAGGCCCCTTGAAGGATGTCTGTGTCAGCTGGACTGTCAAGTATGGCTCCCAGTTTGCAGTCATTGCCAAACATGGTCTGCCATAGTCCACCTGTGTTTGCCTGTACCTCTGAGAAGTATATGCCAAACAGTAGGGGTCCCAGGACTGAGTCCTGTGGGACACCAGTCATGACTGGTTAAGAGTTGGACCTGGAGACCGCTAGTCGTACCATGTGGGTTCTGTGTGTAAGCCCATTGGCAACCCATCCTGTGATGTATGGGTGTATGTACAGGCTGGTGAGTTTATCAATAATACCTGAGTGGGGAATGGTGTCAAAAGCCTTGGCGAGGTCCAGGTAGTATGTGTGAACCACCTCTCCCCTCATCTAATGTCTTGGTGACTGTCTGTAAGACATCAAACAGGTTCAGTAGGCATGAACTGCACTCAACCAAGCTGACCTGGGTTGGGTCAAGTGTTTGGAGGTTACCAATGTCTTTGTTAATGAGTGCCATGAGGATGCACTCCATAGCTTTGCAGACCAGGCTAGTCAGGCTTATGGGGTGGTAGTTACCATGGTCAGTTGTGTTTCCACCTTGGTGGAGTGGAATAACCATTGCCACGTGCCATTGTATGGGCATGTAGCCTGTGGAGAGGCTGAGGTTGAAAAGCTTAATTAGGTGGGGGTCAGTTTGTCTTGTAGTGTTTGCAAGATGCAGTCTGGGACACCATCTGCCTCCATTGATGCTGTGTATTGCTGTTAGAGAGGGCCATTTCCACCTGTGTGTCTCTGATGTCTGGGATACTGTACTTTCGGGTATTGTTGTGGGCTCTTTAGGGGGTGAAGTTTGCACTGAATGTATCTGCAAGGATGTTGGCGATATCAGTAGGGTCAGTATATTTTGTGCTATATTGCACCGGCACAGTGCAAATCTGTGTGTTACCACTTAGATCCTTGACATAGCCAAAGAAGGCTTTGTGGTTATCTTTCAAATCCTTGCCTATTTTCCTGTTGATGTTAGCCTTGGATGATTTCATGAGGGACCTACATTTCTTACTAATACTGGTCATGGATGTCTGCCCTTCTTGGGATTTGCTGTTTTTCTGGACTACTGTCCTACTTCTGTTGTATAGCCTGTTTATTGCAGGGGTCCACCAGACTGGTGTCCTTGTCTAGGAGGAGTGAGTCTTGGTTTACCAGTGATGGCATGATCCATACATCCTTGTAGGTGCTTATAGAGTGCATTTGTAAATCTGTCTGTATCTTGAGCAGTGTTTTCCCTTAGCATGGGGGCTGTGAAACCCCCCACCCCTGTCTCTAGTAGTGTGAATTTAGCTGTAGGAAAGGTATACACTGTGGTTTCCATGGGTGGGGGAGATGGTTGGGTGTGGAAACAGTGAATAGTTCATGGTCAGATCTAACCAGTGACCGGTTTACCTCTGCTGTGGTGCACCTGTCACCCATGTTGGTGATTACCACTTCTAGTATGTTTCCACCCCTCATTAGGGAGTTTACCATCTGATACAGGGCATATGAGGTGATAAATTCCAGGAAGCGCTGGGCCTGGAAGTGAGTACTTGAGTAAGTTTCCCAGTTAATGGTAGGGTAGTTGACATCGACCAATACCAGTCATGTTTTCCACTGTCTCCAGGTAGGTGGAGTGGTGGTCCTGGGTCATGGAGGGTGATCTGTAGCAGGCCACAGTTTGCATTGCAGTTGTGGCTGATGTTAGCTGCACATGGATGATCTCAGAGGTATCATGCTGCCCCACTAACCTGGAGGTGTAGGTATCCCTGATGAATATGGATACACCCCCTCCATGTCTGTGTCAGTCCATGTTCTGTGGCCGAAATGTGTGGTATGGGTTGTAGTCTGGTAGTGCTGGTGTGCTCTCAGGAGCCTTAAAACAGGTCTCAGTTACTGCACAGATGTTGACGTTGTCCATACTGAGGAGTGCTGTGAGTGCATGCATGTTGTGATCACAACCCCTGGTGTTGAGTAGCATAACCCTCATTGATTCTGCTATTGTGCTGTTTACAGAGGTGGGATTCACCTTTGAGACTTTCCTAAAAAAGGCACCATGGGGGTGCCAATAGCCTTGGCCAGTATTCCAAAGCCTAAGGCTGACACATAAGCCGGTATGGTAGTGTTGCATGCATGTTTCCCATCTGTGCTTGTTTCTCATCTTTCCTGTAGGTAACCTACTGGTAAGCAATAGAAAGCCTTAAACTTATACAAGTCTTCTAGCTTCCAAGATAGGCTTTTGGAGTGATTAAGTATCAGTGTTCTGTATGTTCTTGCTGTACTTAACTGTTTTCTGACTACATGGTGATATTTCACTGTATATTGTGATCTGAAAGCTCTGTTTATTCACATATTATGGCTGTGATGGCCTGCACTTTAGAGGTTCACAGATAGGTAGTAGGCTATCTGCCCAAGGGCAATTAGAAGCATAGCTACAGTGTGTTGGCTTTCTCCACACCATTGATGAAGTAACTGAGCCTCTGTCAAGCATAGCCAATGAAGTGATTCCAGGCAGAGTTGCCGGAAGCTGTTGAAGACTGGGGTGGTGGAGGGTGATAGGGGCACTTAGTGATCTAAAGAGGGCATGTTAATGTGAAAAATCAACACCATTCAATTTCCCCAACAGGTCTTGCAGCTATAAAACTGGAGGGGCTCCCCCACCCCCTGGCTGTATGGTTCTGGGACACATGATCCCAGGGGTGTATATTCTGTTACCCATTCACACATCAAGGTTTCCCTTGAAGTGTGTCAGTGAGGGGCTATGCCTAATGTAGTTAGGAATGTAATTTATAGTCTCTCATTTCATTTGTTATATGTTTTTATTTCAAGAGTAAGTGAAGCTCAGTGGGTTTGGGTGCCTCCACCCTTTGCTTAGCCTAGCTTACACATAGAAATCATCTAAATAGGAAATAGGCAGAAGCAACGTTAATGTCAATAGTGTAATGGTTACAGCATTTGCATAGTATCTGTGCATTCGAGGTTCAAATCCCAATAAAGTCAGGGATGTTTATCATGTTAAAAGTATACCTTAACCACAGCTTGCATATATAGGTAGTATTCATCAGTATAATAAACATTTGAAACACCCATATAAACCCATGTGTGCTGGAGAGTAAAGTCAACAGAGAATGTAATGTTATGTAAGCACATAGTGAGATGTTACTTCACTGAAATGTATATATCCTGAGTAGTTAGCAGATGTGGCCATGTTTGCATGCACAGGTTATACATTTTAAAGTTTGTTTAACTGTTTAACTGCTGCTTTAATGTCACACAAACACTTTTAAACATGCTTACAACTGCTTAAATGAGCCTTATTCTGGAGTAAAAAACATTTTTAAAGCATCACAGGTGTTGAACCCTGGACCATGCACACTATAGTCATGGGACTTACCACTAAGCCATCTGAGCTGTATACATGTTTCATGGTCTTTAGACTACACCTTATACTATAGGCATTCCACAGTACTGACCACAAATGGGACAGTCACTTTGTGTACATATGTACAGTACATTGTAATGTACTGTAGTTTGTGAATCAACATATACAAGTCTACATATGTATAACTGTTACAAATTAATACTAAATATATATATATATATATATATATATATATATATATATATATATATATATATATATATATATATATATATATATATATATATATATATATATATATATATATATATATATATATATATATATATATATATATATATATATATATACAGTTACATCTATAGCCATATATATAAACATCTATGAACACACTTCATGACACAGAAGCAATCCAAAGGAATTGAAGTGTACACAAAACACATGCAGCTCTGGTATTATAACTATTAATATTAACCTAATTCACCATAGAAGGGATGGTTGTTGTGTATGTGGAGATTGTGGTGGGGGAGGAATGATGGGTAATGAAATCATGCATCAAGGAGAGCCTGGGTTGGATGTTCAATAAGTGAACTGGAGGGTATACATGGAGTATGGGGACAATATAAAAAGGACACAAAACAAGAACCATTCTCATCCATAATACACCCTGTCATGTCACATTGCAACACCTAATTCCACAAACATATGAACATTAACATGTATCATACATATGTACACCAACTGACTGTCACATTTGTTTTCAGTAGTGAGGAATGCCTGTAGTAAAATGTATATTCTAAACACCATAACATTTGTACATATCTCAGATGCCTTAGTGGTAAAGTCAGTGACTGTGGTGTTCATGGTCCTGGGTTCAAGGGCTGTTAATTTATTTTGAGGGCCAGAATAAGGGCTGTTGGATGCAGGTGGATTAAAGCACTTTTAAGCAGTTGTAAGCGGGTTTGCGTGGGTTTGCATGACGGTAAGCAGTGCTTAAACACGGTTAAATGGATAAGCGCTTCACAGGTTTAACCTTTGATTAACATTGTGCAGTCCACAGGCAAACCTGCTTACAACCACTTAAATGTGCATTATTCACACTTTCCCTACCAGTGCCTACTCTGAGAGGTAAAATAATAACCCCTTCCAGGATTAGAACCCACAACCATGTACACCATCCTCAGAGTAACCTACCACTAAGCTACCTGAGATGTACCTATGCCAGTTGTGTATTCAGACAGGTTAAAACACAAAAGGGAGGATTGTGTGGAAATAGGACAAACCGCCATGTACCCAATGAAAGGTGTATGCTATATATATATATATATATATATATATATATATATATATATATATATATATATATATATATATATATATATATAGAGAGAGAGAGAGAGATACATGTCGATATATAGAGATATACATATATATGTAGATATATAGATAGGTTAAAAACATCTACACATCTATGGAGGTACAGATAAACGTATGCAATAATATATATTATATATCTATATATATATATATATATATATATATATATATATATATATATATATATATATATATATATATATACATACATACATGTGTGTATACAGCATCTGAAGTGTTCATATCTGAGTATAACATGGACCATAGCAATCACACATTCTGCCCCCCCAAACAATATGAACATAACATATGAAGAGTATATGCCAATACACTATTACAAATATGTTCTATGGACACAGTCACCAACACAACTACAATGACTGCAAATATCCATGACAGAAATACACAGACAGCTTTCATTTAGCAAAACTTTATTACATTCCGATGTATTGCCAAAAGGATTCAAGGACTAACAGTACCTGCATGCTATACAGGAAGCATTTAACAGTGCCTTAATGAATCAGCCTGCAATTACCATAGTATTAGTCCACTAAGGGACATGAGTTCACATAGGAAAGAACCCCCACACATATATAGAAGATGTATAAAAGTGGTTCCTACACACCTGCATCTGCTATGTACACCCACCAACATCTATCCCACGCCCAAACTAATTACAGCAATACATACTGTCATACCACAACCAATTATTCACCCACTGTACGACATCTGCTGAAACCTTAACATACCTGGACACAGACACACTAACATGGCCCTATGTGAAATAGTTGCTGTTATACAATGGAACAGCTGCTGATGTTACAGGGTTTGTTTGAACTATTCCTGTTTCAGAGGGTTGAAAAGTAATTACACCAGGAAGTGTTACCGATTACTGATTATCAGCACAGTATGATACACATTAACACCAAACTAAAGATGTCTGGTAAGCACACTGTAAACCCCCTAACATTATATGCATAGCCATGCAGCCTTGAGCTGGTCAAACATCCTGGCCAGACTGAAACATATGCAGAAGTATTAGGTACAGACAAACCCTGCACAAGTAGCAATGTTCAGAAATATAACAGCAGTACTCACATTTAGACCAAATCCTCTAGGCATTACACACAATATATTAGTGTTTGTCTCCATACAGCTGTTGCAATAGATTTCAAACAACACTTCCAGGCTGTCTTCCTCACAAGTAAGGCAAAGGGACAATGCCCAAGTGGAGTACTCAATTATACTCCACTGTTGCCATGGTATTGGCTAAGGCAGTAGCTGCACAGCTGATGTGCATGTAATTAACTACTTAGGAACACCAATTGGTTATCAGGATAGCACATGTTACTGATCTCTAACTATAAAAGGATGCCTTGTCACACATTCAAACCATCTGTATCTACCTGTAGAACAGTACAAAATACTGAAACACAAACCGAAAATGAGTAATATACCAGTCAATAACACCTCCAATTACTAAGAAGGTATGTATAACATTTAGTATGTCTGTGTATGTAGTACCTGTTCTGTAAGAATTACAGTGTAATCAATGCATATAGTGGAAATAGCTATCTTGTAGCGATGTATTGTTGAGCAGTAGTAATGCTTGTAGTATTCTATGTGTGTACTGCTGTAGGTCACAAGGCAAACTCCTCATACACCACAAGGGATGATATATATGGGCTTGGAACTCACCAATTCTCTTCCAGCCACTGTCAGTGTCAGGGTTGGTCCAACAAGTATGTGCTATAACAGGGGATAGTATATGTCGATATATTGTAACAGTAGACATATGTATGGGTGTATAAGTAAGATGAACATGTCAAAGGTGGGCTTACTGTGCAAATATGGTTTGCATTGTGGGATATTGTGCCAATAACTGTGTAATGTACAGTATTTTAGGCAGATCTGTATTCCATTTTACATAGCATTTCTGTTATGTTATGCAAACATTAGTTATGTCTATTGGCAATTACAATACTCAATAACAGGATACATATGACTTGTATTCATCTGACAGTTTAGCAGCATGATAGCAAAGATAATTGGAAGAGCTAGGTAACTATCCATGCACATAACACATGTAATATCCACCTCTCTAGTATCGTTTGCAAGCAATAACAGCTGTGCATGTGTACATGTTATGCAAATGTGTAGTGACCCTTGTTACAGGGCTGGGCCAAATGGCTATGTGCACACCTACATAGAGTGGATATTGAGAGTAGAGACACACTGGTTGAACTTTCAGGTTTGTGTAGCCTAACCTCTCATTGCCAACCTAACAGCCACTTGCAAATACTGTATGTAAGGTAGTGCACAGTACTGGTAATGAAACAGGTTGCATATCATCTTTAACTCCAGTGTAACATCTGCAGTAGGAGTGTAAGATGTAGGAGACTGCTGCCCATGTGTAATAGCTGCTTCATAGGTGATGGCTTACACTATCTGATTATATCCTGATCATGTTGATAGTGGCAGCAGAGTCTATTGATACATGACTCTGTTTGGGGAGTGGGTGTCTGTGCCCAACAGAGCTCATGGTTCTGGTGGATATGTGAGTATATACCCAGAAAAGGAAACAGACCTGTAGACACTTGCATCATCTGTAATCAACTATCAGGATGTGATGTGCTCCTCAGAGGAGGATTGCTGCTAAAGGTAGCTACTATGTTTCTGTAATAGCCAGTGTTGTCACGTCCATAACACAAATAATTACTTGTGAGCATCACTGTCTAAAACATCTTCATAAGCAATAAGTAAACTAAATACAGTACTTGGTACTTGTAGTACTGAATGCTCATACAGGCATGTCCACTAGTCAGCTACTGGTGTTTACTAATGTCAGCTTTGTGTATGTGGCCATCCTGGGGGAATGTAATCTCTATGCCATGTACACTGCCAAACCCACCTAACACCACACCCCACACATTGTCTGGGATGCAGCTACAGGGGTAAGCTGGAAGGCAGTCCAGTCTACAGCCATGACTGGACTGGACAGTCATGAGGTGTAGGTTAACACATGCATCTCATCATCACAACCAACACATACCCTTACCAGAACACAGTAAGGACACCCACACATACTACCAGAAATCACACACATTCACAGAGGCTTCTAAGTATCTGGCCAAGCAAGTGACCTCCCAAGCTGGAATAGACAGACAACAAAATACACAAACTGTATGACATAGTTTGCATAATTGTGCCACACCTCAGAACACATGGCCAGAAACATGCCCAACAGTACTCATTTGTGAATGCAAACTCTAGCACTATGTTACACACCAAGCTATACGAGGGCAAACATACTGTCAGCTGCCTGTCTGCCATGATTAGCCACATACCCATACACTCAGACCACCTTTTGAACTATACACATGGCCCTGGCATATTCCATGTTGTTGTGCAGGACCTGTGATGCAGTAGCCTGGACTGCATGGAAACACACATGTAGGAACTGTCAGGTCTTGTAGCCCATGCAGGTATGTCCCAAGGCCTGGGTAGCATTCTGCCATTGGCCAGAATGATACTGCAGTACAGGGACAAAAGGATTGTATTCCACAATTGTCTAATGTACTGGTGCAATTCAAAGGGTATCCAGTATCTCTCTGCCTGGGATAACATGGTTGACAGACCATGATGCTTTGCCAGACAGGGCCTGCACCTGTCACCCCTGGGAATCTGGATACTGGCTAGGGCTCATGCTTCCCCTATAGTGCCTTCATCATGCAAAGTTCAAGTGAAAGTCCACTGCTGTAACAGGGACAGCCAAGCAATAAACTGTGGGTCTCGCTACTCAATGATACATTTCAGAAACTCAATATGGACTCACTTATGTCAATCCTTAACATGGAGAACATATCTGTGCAGTGACTGAGATATGGTTCAATGCTCCGGAGAGCACACCTGCATGACCATGTTATAACACATACCTCACCTCTTGCCCATTATCCTTTATTGGAACACACAGGCCACAGGTGTGTCCATATTCCTGAAGGATATGTACACCCCCACGCTAGTTGCACTTGCATAACTTCAGATGCATTATGCTGAGCAACTACCTTTGTGCCAAAGTGGAATCCAAATTGCACCTTGCGACAGATCACCCACCATGCCTCAGAATTCCCAACTGTCATATTGTGCTGTAATGGGGAATATTAGGTTTGAGACAGAAAACCATAATAATGGCTACTCTCAACTATTCCATTATGAACTGGGAAGACTCCTCATGTACCAACACCTGCGCTCAATGCATGTTGGATTTCATCAACCCCAATGACCTGGATCACCATAGTCACACAAACAGGGCTAACAGTATGCTACACATAGTCAGTCTCCAAAGCCAATGTTATGCTTCTTAAGAGCAAAGTGGTGACTGTCATGGCACCCATGCAGATGGACAATGCATGTGCAAATGCTGAATCCTATACAAATGAACTTTAAGCACTCACATAAGTGCAGTGATTGTGCCATTGAAACAGAACCAAGATTCAACCAAACACAAACAAGAAGGCAAACTGGTGGTACCCTGCCTTAAACTGTACCACAGAAGGTAGTAACTGTTGCAAGAGTGAACACACATGAGTGGAGGTGATCCCTGGTCAGCCTCAGTAAGATGCAGATACACCATATAAAACCACACAAAGCTACTGTGAAACTAATCAGCCACATATTATGAGGCCAACCACAGAGCATTCTATAGCTGTGTCATGAATCGTAATGGCAACAACAAGACCTGCCGTGCTTCACAGCACTATGGCATGGGAAGTACTGCACCTACAGAAATAGCACCTGTTCATCCAGATAGGGTCTTGGAGAACCTAAACCCACTCCCACCTCCCCCAACAGGTACACATATTTATATATCCATGTACACTACAGAGCCCCTGTAATAACAACTATGCAGGTACAAGCTGCACTCTCTAAAGCCATACATACAGCTTTCATGGGACCTGTCAACATCCCAGGGTGTATCCTACAGAAATGTCAGAACAATTTGCTCTCCACATACACATCATGTTCAATCATAGCTTCATGTCAGGCTGTGTACACACTGAATGGTGCACAGCAACAGTTATCACACCCCACAAAGGGGAGACACCACTGATAATGGGAAATAGTGCACTACTACCCTGCTGAGTCTGGTCTGTAAGGCCATGAACCGTGATCAACTTATTTGATGTAGTCAGTACAGATGTAGATGACAGTAAGGTTGATTCACACAGCATATCATGACCTTGCCAGGTCTTAGGACACCATCACCCATACTGTGTTCCAGCTACACTCAGTAAACTAGGTGTATATTCCTATGTCACAGGAGTGGTTGGCAACTGGACTGCTGGCAGAACCAACACTACAGAAGGTGTCTGACTAATACACGCACATCAAACCAGTGCCAGCTACAGTAATACAGGGTTAATTCCTGGTACTCCCCTCTTTGTTATCTATACCACACAGACTAACACAGAAGGCATCTGCCTATTGATGTTTGCAAATGACTATGAACTAGGAGCAATAGTTGACTCAATGTGTGCTGTGGTCAACATACAGAAGGGCCTTTGTGGGTCAGATGTGTGGTGTGTGATGTATGGCCACAATCTGACAGCTAAGTATTGCATTGTCATCCCCTATGTTAAAAACCCTGTACCCATGAACTACCACCTAGGCAGCGGTCAACATAATGGAAACTGTGTGTGTATGGGATGCAGCTGGACAGTAGTCTTTCCTTTGATAGTTACTTCACCACACCAGTCAGGTAGTCATATGTGGCACCCCTAATCATGACAGGGTGCCATCCATGAATATAGAGATCATTGTTCAGCCATACTCAACACTCAAGTGACCCATAATAGATCACATATCTCCTTTAAGGGTTATTGGCCATGTTCAGATGGCCTACACTGGCCTTCCCAATCCCTAGCTCCACTATGTAGCATGATGCCTACCCTGAATAAAGCCATGTCCAACCCAGAGATGTTGGACATGCTACACTTACACATCCTGATTTCAAATAAACACATACTTCATGGACATCCACCTTTCTAGTACAAGGATCACAACATGCCTGACAGATCTCTGTCCCATACACTTTACATACTCCTGCCATACTATGCATCCCTGTCCAGCAAAGCTGCACATTGCCCCTCTTTGTGACATGGTGTGATGACCGCATGGCAAATATATCAGTAACCCTGTGGATCAGTTCTGTGGCACTGCTTGAACTGGCCACTGAAACTTACCTGTCTGTTGGCTACAGCTAGGTAACCTTTCAGCCTAGGCTCATAAATGGCCCAGGGCATATAGCCTACTAGTTCACTATGACCATACATGCTATAGTTGATATCCAACCCTGCAAATACCATCAGGCTAGCCATTGTCCCATGTGTTTCACATGTGCAACACAGGTAATACATGGCAGGATGCTAAACAGCTGTACAGTGCCATGTAGATGTATATGGCAAAACACATACATGTAAAACTTTCTGTGAGCAAGTCTGCAGGGTCACAGGTCACATCCCTTAAGGCTGTGTATGACTATATATGTGACATATACACAGCATTAAGGTCTATTGCATTAATGTGAACACATCCAGGCATGTGCTGATAGGTAAAGACACCAGTACAGGCAAACAGACATGCCCACATCAAGACATCCACATGGAGTATGAGCAATGTCATCACTTGACACACACATATATGGTGATAACATCAAATCACCAGTAAGTGTCAAATGTGTGTGAGTTAAACATGTCAGTGGTGTTAGTGTCATGTAGATTTGCAAAGACATATTTGTAATCTTAATAAATGTGATACACATGTATGTTCAGCTGTACTTCTGTACTTCTCTGTGAGTTACTGTGACCTGTCTCCATCATTATGTCTTCCAGGTATGCCACGTGCCAGGCTGCCACCATACACCCGCTTGGAGGATGAGGTCCTCATCCCATACCTCCTCGACAACCATGTAACACTCTTCAGCCATGTGCCACAGGATGCACAGCAGTGGGATGCCCAGTGGGAGGAACTCTGCAGGAGGGTAAATGATGTTGGTGGCCACAATCGCACCTATCAGCAGGTGCACCGACACTGCACTGACCTCATAAGATGGGCAAAACAGCATGCTAATGCAATCACCAGGGAACAAGGTGCAACAGGTGGGGGGCCACTCACCCAGCCCCCACTCACATGTACCGAGGAGCTACTGGCCAACCTGGGGACACCTGCAGACCTCCATCCACAAGCTTTAGCTGGTATTGTGGAGGTGGGTGTCTCTCAACCACTGAGCCTGGAGTTGCCTGGTAAGTCACTACTGCACATATAACACAACTATATTTCATATAGTTACATGTGTTACTGTACAATATGTAATGTAACATCATATGCAAGGCATGTATGCACACATGCCACATACTATAGTCTGCTACTCTATGTATGCACAGATGTGCATACTCCATAGTATAGTCTATTGTACTGGCTTATGTGCTAACATGGACATTGCACCCTGTAGCTATCACACAGGTGTGGATAATGATCTTACTGCTGTGACACTCCTATTTAGGTACCTCTGGCATTTTGCAGTGACACCAGCCTGTTGCAGGTGAGATTGTTATTATTTACCAGGCTTGATAATGCACAGATCATATTAATTGCATGCTATCTGCCATGTGGCCATTTAACACATGTACACATAATGTATGGTGGTCCTGTTAATATACACTGGTCAGACCTGCAATGCATCACAGTGGTTACCCATGTGGAATGATTGAAGACTATATGAAACACCTACACTAAACCTTACAAACTGTCATTGCCAGATGTGTGGACAGCTGTGAATACAATGGTGGAGGTGTGGTTCACTGTAGGGACAGGTACTACAGATCAGCATTACACATGTGGGGAATACAAACAGTACTATACAGAGAGCATATGTGTGCACACACTCTAAATGTTTTGGAGCTGGAGTATGACCAGCCCACAGGATTCACCCTTGTGGATTATACCCATGCTATGAATGTCACACAATGTCATGTGCTATCTGACATGTCCATGACATGTAGTGGGCTGACTGCAACACTGCTCAACTATCCTGCAAAACATGATATCTCACATCCCAAACATACCACCCTTTGTCTGCATAACCCTGTCCTCAGTGGAGCATATGACATCTATGGGTGTATGTCATATGGGATAACACTGACATGTGACATAGATGCCCATCACAACCATTGGACAAAACATGTGTACACATGGCCATGGAGGATGGCCAGAGACATGAAGCAACACACACAGTAGAAGTGATGTACATGTGTGTACACCCTGTTGTACATTGGCTCGACACAATACAACTATGGCCTTTGTGTAATGGTGATATTGCAGATGTGAAACACTAAACATCATACAGGCCTGTGCACAGCTTGTGTAGGCATGACATCAAAACCACCACATAACATGTCTTGAACATCTTGAGTGTGTCACGACATGAAAGCATTCACCTATACAGTATCCAAATACATACATGTGTTGCACAACATACACATACAACCACAGCAGGCCACAGATACAGTACATTCACCTTGCTGGTGTCAGACATCACTGTCATGCTTGCTCCTCATGTGTGTGAGGTACACAGATGGCATGTGGGACATGGAGTACTGCTAAGTTAGCCATGTCTGGGCATAGTTGCCAGGCATCAGTAATATGGTTGCAGATGTGCAGGGGTGTCATCTGTATACCCTACAGTGACCTGTGTCACACATTCCACATTAGGGTTTAGTGTGTATACACCTCAGTGATGTGGGTCACATTCCACATTAGATATGTATTGTATCTGAACACAGTCATGGCTATGAACTGTGTCTGTAACTCACACTGTATAGCAATAGTGAAGCCACATGATGCCCTGCAATGGCTATGCACATCAGCTCAATGTGCAGTATGTCACTGCATATTTGTAGGGTGGACTGACAACATTGCATCAGCTGAAGGTCCATGTTAGTATAACACGTCCCTGCATTGGGACACCATTACCTTACTGTATATTTGAAAGGACACCATTGTGTTACACATGTATGCATGTCATTCAACACGTCAGCAGAAGACATGTCATACTACATGTGATTGGCAAGGTCATATGCCACACATCAGGCTGGTGTACTGTTAACCTGTGCTGGTCTGTGGCACCATTGCAAAGTAGGGACAGCCATGTCAAACATGTGTGTACAGCCACATGCACATTGTCTGTAGACTCAGCTCAGGGTAGGCAGAATAATGTTGAACAGACATGCACTGCTTTGGGGGAGATATGCAAGCTAGGGCTCAGGCAAACATAGTATTCACTCCACATACCCTTCTGCACATGTCCTCCTCACACATAGGGCAGTGGCCAACACAAAGCATCAGTGGCAGATGTACAAAGGTCAGCGATGGTCTGTTAACATGTGGGGTATGTTGCACAAAACATGGCAGTGTGGTGCAATGGTGCATAGTGCATGCATTGTGTTGCAGGTATGGGGCATAAGCTACTAACACAAATGGTGCAACACAGGGATGTATGCTAACTACTACTATAAATGTGTAAGGTGCATGCCTTCTGCTATAACACATGCATGCTGTTGTGTGCAACTCAGGGATGTATGATAACTACCACTATAATTGTCTAAGCTGAATGCCATCTGCCATATCACATGCATGTTGCATGCCATTGGGTGCCATAGCATGTGTCTGTCTGTGTGTCTGTCTGTGTGTCTGTCTGTGTGTCTGTGTCTGTCTGTCTGTGTGTGTGCTGTGCTGTATAACTTGTAATGTACAGTTCTTGTCTGCCCCCACAGGTGTTGATGTAGGTGCATTGCCCTCCTGCGGTCCACCTGATGTTAGTGTCCCCACAGACTCTAGCAGTGATGATGAAAGTATGATTGAGGCACAGGCAGGGTTGTCAGGGGCTGAATCTGTGCCATTGGTTGCCATTCCACCTGTATCCCCTCATCCCCGCACACAGTTCTCCTGCCTACACATACCCCATCACCAGTGGCCATAGAGGAAGGACAGTTGGTGGATGGTAGCATGGAACAGGGAAGTGTGGAGACTATGGAAGGTGTGCCTGCACACCATGATCCCAGCCAACTGACTGGTGATGTCCCACACAGGCATGTGCCCAGTGCTGCTCATAGGAGGACCACTGGCCAACATGCCCCTGCAAGACAAAGCACATCAGCTGGTGTCACCAGATGCATGTTTCAGGCTGTAATGGAGGCACAGGCATGTGCTGAATGGCACAACAGAGAAGGTCTGAGGCTTCAGAGGGCTGCTGTCCATTCTTTAACTGACAACATCCAGGCAATTGCAAATGCTCACCATCATCTTGCAGATGTCTTGGATAGATGATTGGGTGACATGGTGGGAGTCCTTGACCATGGCATGTCAATCCTCGAGCATGGAATGTCTGTGCTGGAACATCTGGTGGGAGTGAGGCATCAGGCACGTGGACGTAGGCCAGCTACATCACCTGTTGAAGGTCTACGTGAACATGCTACTTCACATGCCCGCTCCCATAGTGGCGGTAGCAGCAGCAGTGCAGCTGGTGCTGTGCTGTCCACACCAGGACACAGCAGGCCATGTGCACATGGTCCTGGATGGTCCCAACAGGGACACGGTTCCAGTGGACATGTGTCATCAGACAGTACCCAATCTGGACCTCTGCCTGGTAGTGCCCATGCAACCCCTGGCAGGCACAGGTCACATGGCCATGGCCGGACACCATGAACTGTGAAACCTGCCCTGTACAGTCTGCAGCTGTCAATAATACCCCAGTGTAGGCCAGCCACATGCCAGACCTGTGTGCATACATACACACACACACCAGAAACAAATGTAGGGCACCTCAACACACACATGCATAACATCCACACATGCCCAATGATATCAAAGGCCCTAACCCACACACATGATGTCATCCAATGGTGCAGCCTAGGCCTCTGGCAAACATTATCACCCTGTGCATATGATGATGCCTGTGCTGCATCCCTGTCATCCACATCATCGGTGCAGGGACATGCTCATATGGTCTGATGCACAGGGTGAACATACTAGGAAGACAATTGTAGATTAATATTGTTGAGTAGTGTTTGACAGGCAACAGACATACCATGTATTACAGTTTTAGAATGCATTTGGTACATTTGACAGTATGTATCATGTGTAACAGTAACTGCATGTTGATCTTGATGTTCTGCCTTCCTCTTTCAGGTGTAATTGCATGTGCCGGGGATGTCAGTGTTTGCGGTTAGTGTCCCATATGTAAATGTTGACTACTCACAGGTCTGTATGACAATACCTGCATGCACTTTGTAGCTTCCACATCACAGTTTTAATCTCCCAAGTTTCAATTATGTTTACTGATCTAATGATCCAAGAGCATGATAGCTGTGTAGTAAGCTACTGTGTTCAGAGCCATCACATCCATAGTGGGTGACATCACAGGTATAGTTACCTGGAGCAGGGAGGAGGTAAAAGAGTGGTATAGCAGATGACAAGGGTAAAGGCCAGTGGAAAAAGTGGCTTCTCATTGGGAAGCAGTAATACCCACTCTCATGACAGGATGCAAACACAGACACACCCACACACTCAGGGATTCACAGACACAGTAACACACCCACACACTCAGGGATTCACAGACAGTAACACACACTCACACACACAGTTGCCAGTGTTGGGATGAGAACCCCTGCCTATGTGCAAATCATCATTATAGTACTACGCAATTACAAGATGCCACAGAGATTACACATGTACAGGTAGTCAGAATGGCCTAAGATCGAGGACATCAACAGGGATACTAGATTGCAGTGAGTGAATGTGGGGGGGGTTCATCAGTAGGCTATGTAACAACAAGCCTCACCCCAGGGTGTACATGTTTACAGGCAGTTAGAATGCCCTTCTAAGATTGATGACATCAACAGGGATACTAGATTGCATTGAGTGGATGGGGGAGGGGCCTTAACATTTCACTATGGTAAAATACAGCCTCACACCAGGGACTGGACAGCCATACACACACACACACACACACACACACACACACACACACACACACACACACACACACACACTGTGGCATTCACAAAGATATACACCTATGTCACACACATACAGACACTTGACATGTGTGAGATTCAACCACCTGCCTATGCCTTTCTTTCTACACTTCACTCTGTACTGATGTCTACCACAGTGTTCAGGAGAGTGAAAAACATTTGGGATGTATTCCCCACCATACGTGACATATATGGACACACACACACACACATGCCAGTACTGTGAATCAAACACCTGCCTATCTCATGATAGGTATTACAGAGTTACAGCACTATCGCACATGCTACAAAGCATACTGACTCTTTCCTTTGCCACCTGTGCTGATATATGCACAATATATGCACAGGGAGGTGTTACTGTTACAGGTGTCAAGAGGTTTGCCTTCAGTGTCACCCTTACTGCATTCTACGTTGTGTGTCTTCCACTTCAATTAACAGAACCATAGCTTAGCAGTTACACAGGTTATTGTAGGAATGGTTGTAACACACCTGTGAGCTGTCCTCAGTAATCATTCATCTGCAAAGTAGCCCCACCACTTAGTAGTCATGTCCAAACATCTGTCCATACCTAAAGTACAGCTTACTGTACTTTGAGCATATCACCATATACAGTTGGCAATGTTGAGGCTGCATTGCAACAGCATGATGTACTAAGACAACAGTCACCTTCAAACATCAGACACTGCACATGCATGGAATCTAAACACACATCAATACATGTACACATATGCAGTCTCCATCAGTAAGTGGACTAGCAGGTCAAGAGGATACATTCCACACCTTCCCCACACCATGTGTGAAACCTAGCCGAGCATTACACCATAATGGATGTTGTATTCATGTACTGGTAGGACACACAACCACCTTCACTGAGTAGCCAAGTGTACATTCATGCCAACAGCACATATCAGCAAGACACACACACAGCAATATTCCATGTCATGATCCCACAAACTGTTACTTGACAGTTCCATGGTGAAGCCAGGGCACTGTAATGGTCAACAGTGAGCACTTCATATATGCCACACACACCTCATGATTACTGGAAGAGTGCCAGCAATGTGCTCTGTTTGAGCTAGGCATTACACTCATTCAAGCATGTGCAAGGTCTGTGGCTTGTAAACATCTCACCCCAGCATGTTCTGGCTATTGTGGTAATAAGGTTAATGTCCAGACAGCACACAGCATGCATGGCTTGCAATTGTTGACATGGGGTATATGTAGGAGCTGTGGGCACACATGGCTGTACATGTCATGGACATATCACCTGTAACTACTCAGGAACATACAGAGCATAGCTGTATTTCCCTGAGTCTGTCAATACAGGCCATGTGTGTAGGTCCTATGATCCTGTTATTTGGGTATGTTTGTAGGCATTGCATTAGGTGGACATGTCTAATGACATACATGCCACATGGGTTGTTGTATGATATGATAGGTGTCATGGGTGACCAGTAGAGAAGGAATATTACCTCTGTCAACATAGATATCAAACCTTATGTACTGTTATCATTCAGCAGCCATGGACCTATCTGCCATGTGCATGTGTGTAATGAATGTAGCCACCTGTATGTAGAAAGGACAACAACAGCTATGGTATTTTCATTTATGTTGTATGAGTGTGGGATGTACATATCCAGGGCAGGTACATTTAGGTCATATCCAACCATGAGGGTGTTGTTTACTGGTGTACAGCAACAGTCGACTGTGTTAATGCTGACAACATCCGAGGGACCCTGGTATGTGTACAACTGACCTGGTTACAAACAGTGGTATAATTGCATTGCATAACACATTATGCAACTGTGGCAGTACATGGGTACTTTGCACAGTTGATGTAGGGCTAGGTACAGTCCACCAATCGAAGGTTATTTGGTGTTCTACCATACTATGTCATACCACATGTATGGATGTGTGTTGGTAGTCTGAGGACATGGTGGTGGATGTATGAGGATACACCCTAGAATGCAGCTTTTGCCACTGTCACCTGTACCTGACTCATCTGTGATGACTTATGTCAGAGTAGTGGTCTTTACTTGTGAGTAGCCTTTATGAATATGTGGACACCACCACCTGGAATGGTCCATACCAGTGTTATGGCCCACATGTCTGGATCTGAGTTATATGGTGGTAGTGCAATTGTGCACTACAGAGCCTTCAGCCAGGTGTTCCTCACTGCACAGATGTCAGTATTCCCCATTGTAGGTTCTACATTGAGCAAATGGATTATGAAAGCCACACATCTAGCACTGGTTAGCATAAGCATCCAATGCAATTGTCTTGTAGGTGTCAGGGTGTTACTTCTGTGTTTAGGACTTTTGCCTTGGAATGCCACTATATGGGTAAATGTGACCTAGGTATTATCCACACTCCCTTGAATCATGGATGCATGTGCTCTGTGACAAAGGCTTGTCTTTCAGTCATGACATCCCAGAATGACAGACACTGGACAACCTCATAATTACAGCAGGACATTGGCTCATTGTTTTGGTCAAGCAGTTGCCACTCGTACCATGACATCACTGCAAGTGGCAGTAATGTGGTTGGTATCAAATGCTACATCTAAGGTGATGGACACCAGCAGATGTTGTGTATATGACCAATGTCAGATATACTTAGTGTAGCGGTCCTGCTAATAATGACAACTACTAACACAGCCAGGAGAGGTCATCTTGACACCTGCACCTCAGTACCATTAGACAATGGGGCTCACATATTATGCTTGCACATGCCACTGTTCCAAGTATAATGCCACTGTCCACAACCTGCTATCAATGTATGCCTTTCAGGGCAGCAATGTGTGTGACACATGCTGTAGTTAGCATCCACCTGTGTGTCCCAGTTAACCTATTGTCTGTCACTTCCACACATGCATGATTGTGTATACTTCACATATATATGTCAGTACTTCATGTACATGTATGCATGTGTATCACACAGCACAGACACAGATATATCATTTACGGGCCACATACAGGTATCTGGTAGTAAACCTGTATGATGTGCATATATACTGACAGTTAAGATGTACATAGCTGTAAACCTGTGTGTTTACAATAGGAGTCCATTACAATGTGTTCTGTACATGTAAGTGTATGAGCATGCACACTGTGGCCTTCCATGGTTAGAATCAGAGTGCATCCCAAACAGCCCTGTGCTACTGAGTGTATGAGCATACCCACTGCCACCTTGTGTAATTTGAGTCAGTGCATCCAAACAAGCCCTTTGTTTCTAAGTGTATGAGCATGCCCAGTATAACCTTGTGTAGTTGTAGTCATAGTGCATCCCAAATGGCCCTGTGCTACTAAGTGTATGAGCATGCCCACTGTCACCTTGTGTAATTGGAGTCAATGCATCCAAACAAGTCCTGTGATTCTATGTGTATGAGCA